>NC_056741.1:1477809273-1477994273 GCF_019279795.1 Protopterus annectens
AGGCTACAAGCACTATCATTTCTCTGTACTGCCCTTTGGCTTATCTACTGTGCCCAAGGTATTCACAAAGTGCCTAGCTCCAGTCATTGCATTTTGCAGGCAAAGAAATATTCAAATATACCCATACTTGGACGATTGTCTAATTCAAGCAGAAAGCCAGGACATACTTTTGAATCATCTGGCCTTTGTACAAAGGGTGCTAACTTGTCTGGGGTACACCATAAACAAAAATAAATCACACCTGGTACCCTGTCAACAAATTATATTCCTGGGAGCAAGCTTGAATATCACTTCCCAGATGGCTTTCCTAACGCCAGAGAAACAAATTAATTTGACTACCTACTTCAAACAAGTGGCCACAAAAAACCCTGCTATCTGCAAGGCAAATACTACAAGCCTTGGGGTTCATGGCCTCCTGCATTCTTCTAATTCCATATGCAAGACTGCATATGAGGAAACTACAATGGTATCTAAAAAGCCTATGGTGTCAACATTCTCAGGATCTGGAAGCAATGATTCCTGTTATACCTTGCCTACATCTAGAGTTCCTTTGGTGGGCAGAGGCCTGCCACCAAAACAAGGGACTGCCATTCACTCTACCCTCTGCTGCCCAAACCCTAACAACAGATGCATCAGACTATGCATTGGGGGCTCACCTGGCAGGGAAGTGCATTCAGGGCAAATGGAACCCAAGTCAAATGCACCTGCATATCAATCAAAAAGAAATATTAACTGTACAGAATGCTCTGACAGCCTTCAAGGACCACATTCTTCCAGGACAATTAATGGTAAAGACGGACAACTCCACTGTTATGTGGTACATAAACAAGCAGGGGGGTACACATTCTTACCCCCTCTGCAGACTAGCCATGGCATTGTGGAACACAGCCTTGAGCTACCAAGTGCATCTACAAGCTCAATTCGTGCCAGGAAAACTAAATACACTGGCAGACGGACTAACCAGAAACCTCATGGACCCACACGAGTGGAAACTGGAACCAAGGATTTTCAACATGTTGACAAGCAAATGGGGGACCCCAAATATAGACCTTTTTGCCTTCCCCAGAACTATCATTTGTTCAAAGTTTGCACAAGGAATCCCCACAAACAAGCCTGGATAGTGGATGCTCTGACCTTCAGCTGGTTTATGTCTTTCCTCTTCTGCCTGTGCTCTCCAAAGTTCTACTAAAGATCAAACAAGACATACCAAGGATGATTTTGATTGCACCAGACCGGCCATGCCAACACTGGTACCCCCTCTTGCGCAGTGTGTCACATTTGGCCCCATGGCACCTCCCTCAGATTCCTACCCTGTTGTCTCAGCAGGAGAACCAGATTCTGCACCCTCAGCTTCAAACACTGAACTTAGCAGCCTGCCTATTTACCTAATCTCTCCTTTACCATCTCTCAGTAAACCAGTGATGGATATCATCTTAGAGGCAAGGAGGCCTAGTACTAGGAAATCTTATGCTGAAAAATGGAAAAGATTCTGTGCCTGGAACCAGTCTCAAGGGATGAGCACAGCAAAGACTAATTTACCTCAGATTCTTCAATACTTAACGGAGATGCTTCACAATGGCCTGTCTTTCTCCTCCATCAAAATTCATGCCTCAGCCATTTCAGCTCATTATAACACAGACCTTCCCCTCTTCTCTCATCCACTGCTCAAGCAGTTCCTCAGAGGAGCCAACAATTTAAGACCACTCAGAAGAGCTCCAACTCCAGCCTGGGACTTTAGCTTTGTATTGGAGAAACTCACTCTTCCTCCTTTCGAGCCAGCTGCTACTGCAGATTTAAAATTCCTTTCTTGGAAAAAGCTTTCCTCTTAGCAATCACTTCAGGAAGAAGGGTATCTGAATTACAGGCCCTTATGGCAGTGGAGCCTTTCATCATCTTTCATGTGGACAGGGTGTCCCTCAGAACCAATCCCTCTTTCATGCCCAAGGTTGTATCCTGTGTGGCCCTTAATCAGTTCATTCATCTGCCAACCTTCTTTCCTAATCCACAGAACAAAGGGGAACATTTACTGCACTCCTTAGATGTGCACAGACAACTTATATTTTACTTGGACAGGACTAAACCTCAAAGTAAATCTGAACAACTGCTAGTGGCATTTGCTGCAGGGGCAGAGGGGAAGGCTATTTCCAAGCAAACTATTTCTAAATGGCTAGGCCATTGCATTCATTTCTGCTATAAGTACCATGGAAAACCTATTCCACAGGGGATCAGACCCCACTCTACCAGGGCTGCATCTACCTCTACAGCCTATCTCAGAGGCGTCCCTACCAGGGACATCCTAGAAGCTGCTACCTGGAGTTCTGTACATACTTTCACCAAGCATTACTATCTGCCAGTTTTCTCTAAATCCAGATCTGGCTTTGCCACTGCAGTATTGCAGAGCCTTATTGCTGGTCCTAATACTATCTAAATTCCTCCTCCCATCCTTAGCTTTGGGAGTCTACCCAAATGTGATGAATGCAACAGTGAAACACGAAGAACATAGTACAGTTGTGTACACTTACCATAAATGTAGATGTTTGAGTGTATTCACTGTTGCAGTCCTGGTTACCCTCCCTCTAGCCCCCTTACTTCTTTTGGCTATACCTCTACTCTCCTTTACTATGCTTAAAAGCTTTTTGGTGTATTTGCTTTTTTGTTGGAGGTATAACCTTATTTATTTATAGATGTAATTGCTTCCCATTAGGGGGGCACCTGACATCTGGAGCAAGAAAAACTGATATAATGGCGTCGGCTGCATGTTTTATACCCCTGACGACCTGACGACATGGAAGAAGAGACAGCACCCGACACAGGACCCAAGACTTTGTTAATCAGGCTGACTGAGAGCTAGTGCAAGCAGATAACCCAAATGTGATGACTGCAACAGTGAATACACTTGAACATCTACATTTATGGTAAGTGTACACAACTGTACTTTCTAGCAGCTTTCTAAGTTAAAGGCAGTATCTGTCCCTCATTTTGGTCTTTTGTCCCCCGTTAATTTTTAGCTGTCTCCTTGATTTTTGAGATAAGAGGTTGAGAGGTAAATTGGGAGGTGGGGGTGCAGTTGTTTATGCATTTATTCACTACTTTGATCACAGTCAAACATCTGAGGTGTATAGTCACTGTTATATATACAGTGGATATAAAAAGTGTACACACCCCTGTTAAAATGCCAGGTTTTTGTGATATAAAAAATGAGACCACAATAAATCATTTTAAAACTTTTCCCACCTTTAATATGACCTATAGCCTGTACAATTCAATTGAAAAACAAACAAATCTGTTAGGAGAAAAAAATATAAAAAAATAAAAAAAAAACATACAATATGCTGGTTGCATAAGTGTGCACACACTTAAACTAATACTTTGTTGTGTGTGCACACCCTTAAATTAATACTCTGTTGAAGTACCTTTTGATTTAATTACAGCATTCAGTCTTCTTGGGTAGGAGTCTATCAGCATGGCACATCTTGACTTGGCACTATTTGCCCACTCTTCATTGCAAAAGCGCTTCAAATCTGTCAGATTGCGAGGGCATCTCTTGTACACAGCCCTCTTCAGGTCACCCCACAGATTTTCTATTGGATGTAGGTCTGGACTCTGGCTGGGCCATTCCAAAACTTTAATTTTCTTCTGGTGAAGCCATTCTTTTGTTGATTTGGGTGTATGCTTGTGGTCATTATCATGTTGAAAGGTGAAATTCCTCTTCATCTTTAGCTTTCTAGCAGATGCCTGAAAGTTATGGGCCAAAAGTGACTGGTATTTGGAACTGTTCATAATTCCCTCCACCTTGACTAAAGCCCCAGTTCCAGCTGAAGAAAAGCAACCCTAAAGCATGACACTGCCACCACCATGCTTCACCATGGGGATGGTGGTCTTTTGGTGATGCCAAATGTTGTTTTTGCGCTAAATGTATCTTTTGGAATTGTGGCCAAAAAGTTAAACTTTGTTCTCATCAGACCATAACACATTTTCCCACATGCTTTTGGGAGACTTGATGTATTGTTTTACAAATTTTAGCCGGGACTGGATAATTGTCTGTGTAAGAAAAGGCTTCCGTCTTGCAAACCTGCCCCCATAGTCCAGACATATGAAGAATATGGGAGATTGTTGTCATGTGTAGTACACAACCAGTACTTGCCAAAAATTCTACAGCTCCTTCAGTGTTGCTGTAGGTCTCTTGGCAGCCTCCCTGACCAGTTTTCATTTTGTCTTTTCATCAATTTTGGAGGGACATCCAATTCTTTGCAATGTCACTGTTGTCCCATATATTCTCCACTTTTTGATGACTGTCTTCAATGGTGTATTCAATGCTGTGGAAATCTTTTTGTACCCTTCTCCTGAATGATACCTTTCAGCAATGAGATCCCTTTGATGCTTTGTAAGCTGTCTGCAAACCATGGCTTTTGCTGTAGCAGGCAACTGAGTAAATGTCAGGAAAATTCTACTAGTACAGCTGAACTTTATTTGGGGTTAATCAGAGTCTCTTTAATTGAGGACAGGTGTGTACCCAAATAGACTGAATGCTGTAATTCAATCAAAAGGCACTTCAACAAAGTATTAGTTTAAGGGTGTGCACACTTATGCAACCAGTGTATTGTACAGGTTATAGGTCACATTAAAGGTGGGAAAAGTTTTGAAATGATTTATTATGGTCTAATTTTTTTATCAGAAAAACTTGGCATTTTAACAAGAGTGTGTACACTTTTTATATCCACTGTAAATGGCTGTAACTGATGGTCATATCAGAGTGTGTGTGTGTGTTAAATTATTATGGGCAATTATTTTTATTTTATTACATTTCAGTAGCTACAAATTCAATAAATGTGACTTTAGCTTTTAAGTGTGGGGGGTCTGTCAGCTGGGGACTGTGGGACAATGGGCAGGATGTTTGTTATAGTAACTATTCACTGGCACAGTGATGCAGAGTGTACCCTGTCTCACAGCACTTGGTTCTATGGTTGAGGTTTTGGCTGTGATTCCTTTTGTGTGGAGTCTGCATGTACTCCTTGTGTGATTGTAGGTTTTATCCAGGTGCTTTGTTTTCCTCCTCAGGTGTATAATGTACATTTTTTGCTATTTGTGATTTTGCTTCCATCCCAGTCTACTATCAGAGAGGTACAGGTATCTGTCTTGTTTTGGAGTTGTGGGGAAGCAGGTACTGTGTCTAGTATGATTTATACATTCTTGCAAGCATTTGTCATCTCAGTGTATTGTCAACTACTGTGTTGTTAACTTTAAACATTAATCTTTGCACATCTTATGTTTACTTGAAAGAAAAGTCTAAGACTAAACTTCTTTAGTTATGATTTTAGTTTAGGCTATAATTGGATGAAAAGGTCATAAAAAGCTATTAAGACGCACTGCAGAATATCTAGAACCCTCTGGATTAATTCATTTATTTCTTCCACACTTGTTCCAGTGGAGTCTTGGCCAGTTATGGTGTGTTAAAAGGATGGATGAAAATGTTCAAATGGAAGACAAACAGTGATTAAAAACAAGAAGGAAGTTACCAGGCTGTATGGTATGAGGCTGGGATGGGGAAGGTAGCTGATGAGCATTGGGGAAGTGCAGGGAGGACCATTGTACTACTGGGGGTTTATAGACTCCTTTATCTAGGGCTCTATTTCACCTAAGGGTGTCCTTATCTGAGGGTGAATATATTCTATGAAGTGCCTATAATGAGTGGACACTGAGGCATTTTGTGGGTAAAGGTCACTGATGTCATCTGTTGTTCGATCACAGGTAATGGCTGCTGACATTCCATAATACAACACTGTTCTATTTAAAATTAGCCCCACCTATTCAGTTGCATGCTGTAGTACCCCCCTTGCTTTAAGTCACTAGACACTATTGATGGAAGACATGACTTTCGCTGTTATGACATATTTTTGTGGGCAAGACAGAAGTGTATGGATCTTATTCCAGTAGTCCCTTCTAACAGATGTGTTATTGGCTCAACTAAGAACCCTGGTTCTTTCTATAAACTATTGACCTATCAAGAAGCAGAGTTGTGACTTTTAATGACTTTTTAGTGTTAAGAACAACTGGAAAACACAATCCTCAGAAACCAAACGAGTAAATCCAAAATGCGCACACAAGACTGGAACCAGTGGAAGTACGTCAACAAAAAGTTACCTTGTGTTAAATAAAAACTTTTTGTTGACGTACTTCTACTGGTTCCAGTCTTGTGTGCGCATTTTGGATTTTTTAGTGTTAAGCTCAAGGTATAGTTCCAATATCAAGTTTGCACCCTTAGACCTTGCTGTAATTTAATACCTTGTATAATAGTTTCACTTAGTCCTTCATTAAAGTTGATTTGTATGCCATCTGTCTTGCCTATTTATTTTCCTATAGCTTCTCATATTTTTATAAAAACATTCCTGATGGTGATTCTTCATTTGAGAGTAACTCATCTTGTATTCCGTGGAAGGGACTTGGTATTTTTTTTGGTGAATATTACTTCAGTGGAACCCAAGGGCTTTGCTTGGAATTTGTTTTATTGATGTCATTTTCTTCAGCCAGATGAATTTCTGAACTACAGGCTTTATTGTTGTAAATAATACTGCACAGATTGGTTTAAGGACAAGATGTGTTTGAGAACAAATCCATCCTTTATTCTTGAAATGGTTTCTGAAATTTGTTTTAATTAAGCTAGCTAGGTAACAGTTTTATTTCTTAAAATGAATAATAACAGTGAAAGAATTTTGAATATTATGGTTGTACACAGGCAACAGTTACTATACTAGGGGGACTAAATCACGGAGATAACCTAATCATCTCTTTGTCTTTTATTAAAAGGAAACAAGGTAGTCCAATCATAAGCACTTCCTTTCCATGTATGGCTATGAGTATTAGATAACTGCCCGAAGCATTTGGCAGTTTGCAGACATCCAGTCACATCTTTTCTAAACATTACAGATTAGATATCCATTCTAGAAGCAGAATAGGAGTTATATTATTTGTCCTGCAGAGTGTGGTGTTTATAGGTAAATAGGAGGTTACTAGGCCAATGGCCCTAGGGCCTTTACAAGCCTAGCCATGTAATACCAGTGTTCCCTAATTGACCATTGTTAGATGGTTTGATTGTTTGCAGAGTGAATCTATGATCAGCACTGGCTGCCCCTGTCCATGAGGGACATAGGGGCCACCCCAGAGGTGAATTTACAGTCTCTCATCCAGTTGTCCAGTTTGTGCTTAAATAGGGTCATTGAGGAGCTATGCTTAATGTGAATTGGGAGTTTATTCCAGAGTAGTGACAGTCTCTGGGAGACATATCTGTCGCTCCAGCAAGTTTTGTTTAAGTCACAGGCTAGGTTGAGATTTCTGGAGTGAGCGACTCTTATCCCATTTGATTAGTGGGCATGCAGCATTTCCTTTAGGGCAGGGTATGAAATTGCTTTGTAGACCAGGCACAGATCACCTCTCAGCAGCCTGTAGGACACAGAGTACAGTAAAATGGCTTTCAGACTTTCCATGTAGGCCATGTTTTGGAGTCCCTGAATTCTATTGGTCAAGAACCTCTGTGGTCTCTCCAGATGCTGCAGGTGTCTGGTGAGGTACACACCAAAGGGAGCGTTATACTGTATTAGTGGTCTAATGAGGGTAGAGTACAGAGGAGTTATAACATCCTTGGTCTTTGATGCAATGGCCTTACTTATGAGGTGTGCAGCATGAAAATCTTTCCTTACCACCATGGACACATGGTGATTGAAGTTTAGACTGCTGTCAAATTGTGTTCCCAAGTCCCATGAGCATAGTGGGGTGCTGCCTATATTGTAATTTGTAGGGGCTACCTCTTTGTTTAAGGGGACAGGGATGCACGTTTTTCCATTTAGGTTTAGACTGTGGCTTTGGCACCAGTCATTTGTCTGTGTTAACCCCTCCTGTAGCAGGCTAATATCTTTAGGCAACTCCGTGATTGCTCCCAGTTTACAGTTGTCTACGAACTCGGTAAGCCACTGGCTGTCTACTTTTGCATGGACTTCCAAGAAATAGATTCCAAACAGTAGAAGGTCCAGTATAGAACCTTGTGGTACCCCTCTGATAACTGTTCTACTGGTGAAGGTGGAATCCCCAATTTTGACAGTATGGGTTCTGTCGGTGAGCCAGTTGGCTACCCATCTAATGACATATGGGTTAATTCCTAGCTGTGAGTGTTTCTCTATGATACCTGAGTTTGGACATTGAGTTGAAAGCCTTGGCTAGGTCAAGATAGGAAATATGTACTGCTTTGCCTTTGTCCAGGGATTTGGTGATATTCCTGAAGGAGCCCACCAGGTTTAGCAAGCGTGCTCTACCCTTAAAACCAAACTGGGTTGGGTCAAGAGTTTGAATGTTGCCTTTGTCCTTGTTAAGGTCCATGATGATTGTTTTCATAGGCTTGCAGATCAGGCTGGTTAGGCTCATGGGTCTATAGTTCTCAGGGTTGGTTGATGGGTCCCTTCTTGCAAAGGGATTACAGTTGCTGTTTTCCACTCTGCTGGAACAAAGCCAGTGTTCCGGTTATGGTTAGAGAGTGCCAAGTTGAGTCGCTAGGTCATATTTTAGGTTGTTTAGTAAGCACCTGGGATGTTATCTGGTCCCATAGAGGCTGTGTTTTTGGTCTTGGAGAGTGCGGATATGACCTGCTCATTGAAGATACTGGAGAGAGGACTGGTTTCAGGTATTGTTTGGGATGTGGCTGGTGGGAATGGGAGGGTGAAGTTTGCACCAAATCTGTCAGCTAACACGTTGGCAATTTCCTCTGGCATACCTCTCAAGTGTACCTTGTTACGAGGAGCAGTCCTCATTCTGGGTCTTAAAAAGTCTATGTTTCTTAAAATTCCACATTGAAAGGGTCTTCACACATTCAATGTTAGGATTTTTTTAACTGATATCCATAGTAAGTAGTACTGAATCATATTAATTCATCATAAAAACTTTTTATAAGTATAAAGTATCACATTTTAACCATCCTATGACTTTCCTATTTGAAGCTATTAGTAAGCTATTAGAGGGTGCTTCCCATTTTGCCCATTTGTTCCACACTGCAAGGCAGTGTTCCTCATTTATGAGATGGAAGGTTTTGAGTGGTTTCCTCAGGGTCAGTGTCAGTAGTGGTGTCCACTGTGACTGTTCCTACTTTGAGCCAGTAATCAAGGAACCTCAATCCTCACCACTGACACTGGTGAGGGATGGCCACTAGGAACTAATATGGATACACACAGTATTTTCAGATGCAGCTGTCTGCACCAAGCACAGTTTCCCTTAAGAGCACACAGGCAACCCACACTCCCATCCTGGGGCTGGCTTTCAGTCTCTTTCACCAGGCCCCAAATAAGACCCCACACTGACCACTTTGGAGATCTATGTTCCTGTTCCAAGTAGCTGACACACGCACTTGGATACTGGATTTTCACACACATGCACACACAACTGGGAAAGGTTCACACAGATTTAAAAGCTGGTACCCTTTCTGTCTAGGTAATTACACTGCTACCAGTCAGCTACTCTAAGGCTCTTACCAGGGTACCCAATTATATTGAGTAAAATTATTACTTATACAAATGGAAGAGTATGACCAGTGCAGCAAGGCTTTCAGGAGTGGCCACCATGTCACTAAAATAAGCACAAGTACTCTTAAGATGTTAAAAATATTCTCTAAAAGACCAGTCACAATGAAAGGTATAGAAATATTAAGTAATCCATAATAAAATAGAAAACATGAGAATAGCAAATATCTAGTTATAATAAACACAAGAGTCTCAGTCACAGGAGATATAAAAAATAACACAGTTGGATAAATTCACACAGATGCAGAAAAACACTACTTAACTAATCTCACTATATTTTTCTGACTGACTAAACTATTACTGTTCCCTAGTTAAGTTACTTACTACAGCAAGGCAAGATGAGATGTGTTGAGTTGCTTTACAGCAAGGCAAGATGAGGTGTGTGGTTGTGTGAGATATCTGTGAGAGATCTTTCCTGTCAGGTTCCAAAAAACAAAGTGCTACTGCAAGAGTTCTGTCATATTTCTCACTAATATCTAAAGAATCATTTCAGTGCTGGTTATAGAATGACATCACATCTAGTCACCTGACTCTGGTACCATACATACCTAGAGCTTTGCTAAGATCTGTTGCAGCATCTGAAAGCTATAAAACAATTTAAAAAGCGTCCACCCTTCCAGGATAGCAATTAGTTCACCCCTAAGGACAATATAGTAAGATTCCTAGTCCTAGTTTTCCCAGACATTTTTGTCTATGCCTGCAATCAGACCTGTAAGTTAAAATCTGTATGGCCTATGCCAACCCATTTAATTTTCAACCTGTTTTTCAAAATTGCTTGGACTGAGATTAGCCTGTTCCCTTCCAGAATTGTATATTAAAACATGTAATCAGTTTTAATAATGCTGTCTGACATACATGTGTATCTCTTTTCTTTTTCTGTCCAGCAGGACCCACTGTTGATGCATTTTTAACACCTGCAACTTTACAAATACATTTTTAACACAAGCGTCTGTACAAATCAGTGTGATAGTCAAATGACATAAAATTCTGTACAAAACTCCAGCTAACTATGCTAGCATATGTTACACATGCACTGCCCTACAGTCCCTGGTACAGATGGCAATACCTCATATCATCACATCCACTATGAGTTTGGCACATAACTGAGTATATTCCCTTTTAGATTTTGGACATAGCTAAAGAATGTCGTATGATTTTCTTTAGCTAGGGAAGCTAATGTGGCCTCATAACTAGCTTTATTGGACTTTACCAGATATCTGATTTGTCTGTTCAAGCTGTGGAGGGTATTCTTTTTCTGCTAAGTTCCCTGTTCTTAGATATCAGTTTCTTCCTTTTGTTGTATAACCTGTTTATTCTCTAAATCCACTAGGGTGGCTTGTTTTTACAGGAGGACTTGGTTTTGATCCTGTCAGGTACAACAGAGTCAATACAGTTGTTTAAGTGGTTACACAGGACGTTTGTATACTCCCCTGCATAGGAGTCATTGTTGGCTGTGTTAGCAGGGGGGTTGAAACTTTTCAAGCCATCGTTTAGTAGGCTTTAGTTTGTTTTGGAAAAGTTTCTCATTTTTATTGCTCCTGTGGAGGTGTCAGGTCTGATCGTTACTTTGAATGAGACAGATTTATTGTCTGACCTTACTAGGGAGGGCAGAACACAGGGGGTAGTGCAATGACCCCCTCCCCATGTTGGTGAGTACAAAGTCCAGAACATTGAGCTTCTTTTGGGGGTGCAGTCTGTTTTAGTGCATTTGTATTAACAATGTCCAGGAACTTCAGGGAGATTGAGCTTGTGCTCTTGTACATCGCCCACGCGATAGAAGTATTGTTGAAATCTCCCATGACCATGGTGTTTGGCTGTATAGTGAGTGACTCAAGCAAGTCTACATAGGCGGTTTGCTTCTCTCATGGTTTATGGTGGGGAACCTGTAGCTAGCAGTGAATGTAGCAGGGTGTTTTATTTATAGGTATTTGGACCTGGAGTAGCTCAAGATGGTCGTACTTTTTAACGAGTCTCGAGGTGTATTTGGATTTAATGAAGCTGGTTACACCTCCATCTTTGGTTCTTTCAGCCTTGTTTTGAGGTCTGAACATATGGAAGACATTGTAGCCTTGCATGGCCTGGGTGCTGTCTGTGGCCTTGATCTAAGTCTTTGTGACTGCACAGTTGTCAGCATATTCCAAGGTGAGGATAGCTTCTAGAGAGTGGGAGTTTCCTGTTTAGACACCTAGCATTAAGCAGCATAAGCTTGAGTTTGTTTGTAGTGGATTTTTTATGTCAGAAGTTTTGTTGTTTTGGTATTTACTAAAAAAGATACTATGTTGGAGCAAAAGCATAGAGGTTGACAGGTGAACACCATCTCTGGCAAAGCAGCGTGGTCTGTTGACTATGTCTTCCCAGTCTGACAGATACTGGCTCCCCCTATATTGACACTAGACGCTAAGCCAATTGTTGAAGTCGATCATTTTTTGTTTATGTTGTGGCATCACCCTGGGTGAAGGTAGAATGCTGCTTAGGGCTAGGGGCATAACTGCTTGGGACACATAATCTGAGAGTTCAGTCATGTCTCTCTTCATATAGTCCAAGGAGGTGTGTCTCAAGTCATTCACCCCAACATGTACCTTGATAGAGTTATAAAGATAATTGTTGTTGAGTGACTTGAGTGCATGCATGATTTGATGGATTCTGGCACCTGACATGCAGCTGACTGTGATCTTCTCCTTGTCCAGCCTTGTGACAAGGATTCTTTGTGTCTCAGTATGGACTCTTCTATGAGCAGGACATTTGGTTTTGAGGTGTTCTGCCTTAGGGGTTTATTCGCTGAGATACTGGTATGTGTGTTATGTGTAGTAGTGTTTGGTTGTGCTCTAGTATGTGTGAGTTGTTGCACTTTGGAAGTTTCTTGTCTTTTGGTAGGCTCTTAGTATCTCCATGTATGTAGGTTTATGTGTCGTGACTTTATCTTGTGGGAGAGGAGTGTGTGCTGACAACCTGTTTGATGTCTTGTTTATTGTTACGTGAGAGGATTGATTCCAGTTTCATAATATAGTAACATCTTTCACATACTGTATTTGCTTTAGGAGCAAATGCTAGTATACATGAGGCATTTACTACATTGCCTCAGGATGCCCATGTCAATCAGGTTGGTTGGAGAAATGCTGGGAAACAGACTGTCCATTGTAGTGGGTTAAACCATGAGTATTGTTCAGGGGTGGGTAAGTTGGGTCAGATTTTGCTTTAGGGTTAGCAAGGGGACCTATTCTGTTAAGAATTAGGGATTAACAAGTGTGACATTGCTGCTCTATGCTCAGCTGAGCAGCCCACAGTGCAGCAGGGAAGCCTGGGACTGTTCCACTGATTACTCTCTAGGAAGGAAGTTGGCCATACAGTCACTTCCAGCAGCTTAGGGTGCACTTTGTAGCAGTCTTTCAGTTATGTTATGATTTCTTACAGCATTGAACATTGCGATGAACAGTGTTTGTTATGTGACTGCACTCACCATAAATGTTCAATAATAGGATCATTGCTGCAGGACAAACTGTTTCTATTCATCCCCCCTTTATTGTCCCCCTTAAAATTGTGATTGGAGGTATATGGTGATGTTCTGGTGTAACCACACTGTTTATTATTACTATTAGTCTGTCTTTCATCAGTAGGTTTTCAGCTTTCAGGAATCTTTGGTCTTTCTAAAGATCATTTATTGAGACAGTCTGTCTGTTTTAAAACGGTATGATATATTATGCACTTTTTCTGGGCTCTCTCATTTAGTACAGCTCAAGACTGCAAGTGGACAATGTTAGGTTCATCGGATTGCTGAAAAAATCAGGCTGGAGGTCCTCTGGTAAAGATCCAACCATATTATGAAGTCCTGCAGCAGTTGTATGGACATCTGTTGTGGAAAGTATACTTGTGCGACTGCACTGTCATAGTAAATGGAGTACATTAGATGAACTGACCTTTACTGGTGAGACTGGTAGCACTTGACAGCTCTTTTTTAATATCTCAGTTAGTTACATTGCAGAAACTGTGGTAGGAAAGCTACATGGCAGAAACATATAAACATGTACAAAGAATAGACAGGGATTTGGCAACATCGAGGGAGGAATCATTAACATGATCACCTAAAATCAGTGCAGAAATACAAACTGAACAGAAGCAATAATATGTGAAAAGAGTACACAGTTGAAAGGGTAGTGGTGACAAAATTAAAAGGTGACTGGGATTATTCATACAAGATGATATGAGAGTAATCATGATAAAGTCACATTGAAGACTATAGGAATACTTCCATGCATAAGTGGTTAATCCGTAGCAGAAAACAAAAGGTTACCAGCCATGGTTGAAAACAGCTGTTAATACCTCATCTGGAGTACTGTTAGCAGTTCTGGGGGCTTTAGTTTTGCTTAGACTTACGTAGGATAGAAGCAGTATATAGAAGATGGGAAAAATGTTCCATGGCCCTCACCAGGGACCATTAAAATAAAGAGTAGTAGACTCTAACATGTTCAGTGTTGAGACAAAAGGGAGAGGTCTGACAGAAATATTTTACCTCAGAAGGAATCTACTGAATCTAAGTGAATTCAGACTTAAAAATGTATATGAGAAAAGAGGACATAATCTGATAATATAAATGAAAAATCTTAAGGCTTAAGGAAGATGAGAATAAGATGTTCATCTTGTTTGGAAGATATTGGAAAGGACACAGTGGATGGACTAAGCATTTTACCAGCTCTGTGAATCTGTTTGCATTCTATAGATTAGAAGAATGGGCACAGCAAAACTGCGAGCAGAAAAAAATGTTTTTACAGTTTGTTTACTCTAGTTGATTAGTTGAATATACAAGGCATGCACTATCAGTCTATAACATAAAATAATCTTTGCTCATTTACAGCAGTAATGATATTCAGTAGTGAATTACTAGGGTTCATTCATTGTTTGCTTTAAAAGAACAGCAGTTTAATCCTATATTATAATGCTTTTTTGTTCTTGTTTTGTGTTAAGAGGAAAACCAGAGGTTGTTGATAACACACCGTAATGTGAAGCAGCAGCTAGTTGAGCTACTGTTATCAAATGCTCCAGAAATTCAGAGAAAATGTGTTTCGCTAATGTACCAGTATTCTGAAACAGAATTTGGAAGGCGGTTGCTCCTTAATGAACTGGATACAGTGAGGTATAGTTCTGAGTTACACTTCTTTTTGCCTCTGTACAAATCCACTGATAGCCATAATAATTGTATAGTATATTGTTTTTCCAAGTATATAATAGAAATACACTATAAAATGTTATGGAGATGCTATTAAAGATCTCAAGAAAACAGCAGATGGCAGAGAATTTTATATGTCCATATGTCATCTATCTTAGAGATATTTCTACTGGGGAAGTGAGGTAGTGTATTTCCTTTATTATGTTAGCTGTTTGTTAGATGTGAATTAGTCTCACAAAAATTTGCTATTAAGGACAATATGAATGTTGAAAGGAGTTTGTGTTCTTAAAGGTGACAAATTAATAAGTTTACATGGAGAAACTAAATATCTAAAAAAGATTGGAAACAAGGAAATTAATGTAGAGAAAAAGAATGACTTTGCTTTGGTGTTTTGGGAGAGTTGATAAGCTCCGTTGAGTTCACACTGGGGTAGTGGTACTTGCTAATTATAAATTACAGCTTCCTGAAAGAATGCATACATTTTTATCATATGAGCCCAGAACATGTCAAGCTTGTTTTGTTATTTTTTAATATGTCAGTAATAAACCTGTCAACTGTCCAGATTTCCCCAGAATGTCCAGATTTTTGCCCATTTTTTTAGTCTGTTCCTCATAAAATTTTTGGTTTTCTAGCAAATCATTGAGGATCACTGAGGATTGATGACATACATTTGAGTTTCATACTCCATATCCTTCAGAAAATGCATGCTCATAGAAATTCTGTTATTCTAGCAACTGTTTAAGTTTATCAGAGCAATATTTAAAATCTGTCCCTATTTTTGGACCTTTGTCCCCCCATTATTTTAAAGGTTGTCCAGATTTCTTGTTCTAAGAGGTTGAGAGGTATGGTCAGTAAGCCATTGCTTTTGCCATATCTGTCTAGTTATATATAACAGAAAGAAATCTCTCTGACCATATGTCTTTCTGTTTTAATATAAATTACTTTTTTTGCTGTTTTTGGAAAGCTGCATCTTTTAAGACAAAAGTACTGTTGTTCATTTTGGCTATATCTATACTTGGGGATATATTTCCATGCCTCTCTAACTTACTCTGATGACAAGAGATACAGCCTTAGACACGTCTTCCCAATTCTGGTCATGTGGATACAAAGAAGGAAAGTATCTCTCACCCTTACTATTGTTGTCCTTGAGTTTGAGTCATATCATGTTAACCTGAAGATGTATTGTAGCTGTAGCCAAAGTAACCAACTCTGTGTTTTATCCAAAGGGTCAAGGCATGTTCAGACCTTCTACAAGTCTCTGGTGACTGAAGTTCAGTAACTAAGTAGAGTATGTCATCTTTTCTTGACTCATTCAATGAGATTTGCAAATAGTGTTTTAGAATATCATTAACATTCAGCTTATCTGTGTTCTTAGCTCTCCATTTATGTAAAATTGCTTTTAAAAGGGTGCAAAGGAATTGAAGTAAGACGATTGCGCATTTATAAACATTCACCCCACAAAAAGAAATTGACTAAAGGTAATTCAAATTTAACAAATTATGTCAACATAATGAAATCAGTACATAAAAAACATGCAGTCATTTGATCAAAAAACAGATCTTGTTAACCTTATAGCTGCACTTTATTCCTTAAAAGTACAAGCTAGCTAACACGGCTACACAGCTAAAACGGTTAATTAATGATCAGCTTAGAAAACTCTGCAGATAATAATGTCAGTGGGGGAAATATGTCCTTACTTCAGTTCTAAATACTGATAAAAAATTAATTAATGAATTCAAAAGTTGATACTGAGTTAAATAGGAAGAGTAATGACATTCTGTTATTGGAGATTTACAAGTCAAATGTTTAATTAGGCCTGTCCTTGACGTCTTCTTTTCCTTGTCTAAACTGCTGAACTGTATAAATATTTTTCCAAAACTAGTCAGTTGTGCACGGACTTAGATGCAGGAGGGAATGAGTACACACCATTAAATCATATGAAAAATACTGTGCTAACCATAATAAAATGCTTTGAAAGGAACTTCATTAATGTCTTCCTAGTGAAATCTTACCTTCACCAGGTCTGTCTAATTTCAGTTTTAGAAAAGCCATGTATTTTAATAATTGGTTAAGATTGAAAAGCTTGCACCATAAATATGTCCTAATAAGAATTTGGGAAGATTATGTTAGCCAGCCTAATATGTTTGGATATCACAGAGTCCACATAAATCTCTTGGGAGGAAGTTACCAGATTCAGTTAAAATAATAATAATAATAATAATAACAGTAATAATATTTATAATAAAATGTATATTTTCAGGGGGACTAGAGCAAAGAGAATATCAGTCCTGTTTAAATGTAGTAACATTTTGAAAGGTTATTATGCTAATTCTTGAAACCTAGTTATGAAGCATGATGAATTAGATCTTTTAATCTAAATAAATCATTATGAAATTACTCTAACAGAGTCATGGGATGTTACAACCATGTATTTGAAGGTTTTTTAAAAATTCTATTGTAAATGTAAAATCAAATTTGGAGAATGAGTTCTTGTTTTCATATACTCCTCTATTTAATCTTTACTAATATTTTCAGATAGTAAATCTGAAATTGTAATTACATTTTGGACAGTAGTTAAAGTCAGAGATGTATTAAGAAGTCCGATATAGATAAAAATATGGAATTTCTACCTTGGAGAGGATGAGGAATATCAACATAGTTTTAATATGATTTTATTTGTCCTAATATTAAATGGACTGCATATGCTTTGACTTCATATTTTTCTACTGAATGGAATGAGATGGTTGACAGTGGAGGCCAGACAAAGGGTAAGACCTGTGGTTGACGTTTGTGGAAAACAGTACTGGTCTTAGGTGTTACCAAAACCCCCTCCCATGGTAGCTTATGGGTGTAACGTGGTTAAATAAAAAGATACATAATTAGAATTTAAAAGGCACTAAACATCAGCAAACAAACACAAGCTTGGTGAAATAACGAAAAATTTGAAGCATGACATTACATACTGCAAAACCAATTATGAGCCTAGGTAATCTTTTGTAAAAGATAGTATGCTATAGATGAGGTAATTACTCAATAAAGGATTCAAGTCCTTTAGGACTTATAACATACCAGGTTAGTTTGATTGCATCTCTTACAGAGATGGCAACAGTTTAAATGGCTACTTTTCAAACATTTAATATAATGTATATTTTACTTAAGTTATTCAATTACTTTAATATGAAGTGCAAGTCAAAGGAAGAATGGCAGATAATGGAATGGCTGTAACACGTCATGTGACTTTAAAAAGGAATTTTAAATTAACTGGGATACAAGGATGTGTATCTGAAGAATTAGTTTAAGATGAAAGTGGTAATCTATTTTTATTTTTTGGTTTGGTTTTAACATTCTTTCATTACTTGTAGTGGGATTTAGTGGATTAATTTAATGCATTCCATTTTTTTCAGTGCCATGCATTTTTTTGTTTTTTGTTTTTACTTTTTAAACAGTTTGATTTAAGCCTGCTTTGAGGTTGGAACTGTTTTATGTTAAGTAAAAATCAGTTACTTACACAAAATGTATTCCCAAGGATAGATTCATATGCAAATACTTGGTAATCAGTCTACTGATCATAAGCCTAGCCAAAAACAATATTTAAAAGTTCCCTCTAGAATCAAGATGGACAAAGCAGGATGGACTGGTGTATAATCTGAGATTTCTCATCCAGTTATCTAGGTTTTTGAAGCCAGTAGGATACTTGACATTTAGTGGAAGGTAGTTGCAGAGGTGGGTGGATACATTGGGATATCAGGGGATACATTGGGATATCAGTCTATCATACCATTGCATCTCGTTTATATAAAAACAAAGGCTTAATTCCTTTAATGTTATGTTTGAGATACTATTTGTTTTGTGAAAGAATAGGAGGTAAAAGAGGGTTTGAATTTTCTTGGCTGAAAAGGCTAGACACAGATCTCTATGGACTATGCTATAAAAGACTGAGTACAAAAGAAGACTTCCAGATTGTCCTGATAACTAAGTTTTTTGAAGCCACTCAAGTTGAGTGATATGTTTAGATAAATATATCCCAAAAGATGCACTATATTCAATAATGGGTCTGATAGGATATCAGTAAAGAGCAGTTAAGATTTTTTTTTAGATCTGTAAGAGATACCTTTGGAAATTAGATGAACCTAATAGAAGGCTTGCAAAATTAATTCAGATATATAATGGTCAGATGATAAAAAAATTATCAAGAGTGCCTATATCCCTTAAAACAGTGTCTGACTGGATTGGTGTGTCACTTATATGTTATATGAAAATGTTTTGTTTACCAAAACGAACCGTACTTCATTTTTCACAAGTTAATTTGAGACCTTTATCCTTGTCCAGTTGTTAACATGGTCTATCCCATGTTAGAGGAATTGTGAGTGAGTGGAAGATCAAATAACATTCAATTTGCAGTCTTCTGCAAACTTAGATAACAGCAGCCAGGAGTATTGATCTGAACTTCAGAAAAATAGGTACAAAATAGGAGAGAGCCCAACACTAATTCCTTTGGTACACTATTGGTAACTGTTTTTATTTTAGAAGAGGCACCTGCAGTATTATATTACATTTCAATAGGGTCAAGAGGATGAGTTCCATGGGTCCTGATTTTTTTTTTATTCCTAGCTTTCTGATTTGATTCATAAGATGTAGATAGTATCGTACACCCACCAATAACAAAGTTTAATCACAGCCTGTGAAAGGACCTTGTAAAAGAGTACTGCAGAAGGTCCACCATTGATGTCCATCATTCTCCCTGCAGCAGTAGCCTTTAGGC
The DNA here is from genome assembly GCF_019279795.1 of Protopterus annectens. Taxonomy (NCBI): domain Eukaryota; kingdom Metazoa; phylum Chordata; order Ceratodontiformes; family Protopteridae; genus Protopterus; species Protopterus annectens. Next base: position 1,477,828,754 of record NC_056741.1, read on the forward strand.
TGTATGGGTTGCTTCTAAAAGCTCCAGCTCTAACCTTCACCTTCACTCTGACTGCTTATGAGATAATCCCAAGGATGGAAATCAGTCAGAGTGGAGATTTCTTAAGTACTTTCTTGCTGTCTTGAGAAGAAGCATCTCTCGAACTTCACAGGAAAAGCATTGTCTCTGAGCTTAGTTTCTGGCTCATAGGTCCCCATTGGGAAGACCCTCCACACAAAAATGATTGCCCTTTTAAGAAAAATATTTATTCTGTTTTTATTTTTACTAAGAGTGATATTTGCCCTTTAAGAAACCCAGAATATTTTTTCATAATGTCGGAATTTTCCTGTCAAGTACTATGATTATTTGTTAAGGTGTTTGTTAATGTATTTGGGCTAATTCTGTGAGAAATTATGTACTGCTTGTGTAAACTTTGATTTTTTGAGACATTTACCTAGGAGTCCTTGTTGCAGACTCAGTCTGTACTTCAGCCGACAGTGGGTTAACTTGCAGTGGCCATTAGTTGTTCCACTGAATACTCATTTATCTGTCCAGCTTCCTTTGTTGTAATCCTTTTGACCATCATGAAACAGAGGTCAGTTGCATCTTCTTTGGCTTTTCCAGTATTTGGTACAGCCATGAAAAAAACATCTCATCTAGGTCTAGGAGACACCCTTGGGAGCCTCCTCAGGGTTACTGGGTCAAGATATCATTAGATTGGGTAGACATTATTCCTTCAAGTTGATCTTCTTCTATTGGAACTTCTTTTACGAAAAAAAAAAGGATTAAAAACAGTTCTTCTGAAGAAGTAATTACTGTTAAAAAAGATGTGTTCCTTATCTTAGGAAGGCAGACATTGCAGGCAATGAATACACAGAAGCATTTACTCTTGGCTTTACCCTGTGAAGTAATTCCTGAGGAGACGGCCTGATGATTCTGACTTTGACAAAGATAGGGCTTCATCTTCTTCAGATTCCGTAACCCAGGTCTCTCTGATTGTGAGAAAAAAACATTAATACTTATTTTCCTGTGGAGACATTATCTTTTAATCACCAGGATAAACTATATCCCTAAATGTGGTCAAATTATTCATACCTTATATCTTCTTATTCTCCCTTCTTCACTCACTTTGTTACTTCTATTACATTTTCTCCCTTGGCTTTCCTCTCTAAATATACCATGTGCCTGCTTTTCTCTCACTTTGTATTGGAATTCCTGTTTGTATTGTACTAACTTATCTTTAATTTCTGTATAAACTGGCTAAAATTTCTGTAACTATTAAATCATTGTCATTTAACTTGTATCTACTCTTAACCAATGTTTCTATATTGTATCTAATTTGGTATAATTATTTAAATTGTCTTTGTTTTTTCTATTATTTTAATGACTGGAAAATTATTACTCTTAAAATAATTTTTAATACTTTGGAGCTTTTCTTCCTAGGCATCCGCTAAAGTGGGCTCCTACCCATTCGAACTTTCCCAGTAATCAAATTTCAATCAATCAATCAATAAATAAATAAAGTAAATAAACATATCGGATCATAGCCAGGATGAATGAGATTTTTATGGGAATTAACCAAAGTTCTTCCATGAACTACAGAGATACTATGACATGTTACAAATGGATATACCTCATTCCTACTATATGGCCAACCTTGGAGGATATTTTGAATGCTGCCTTTAATCATCTGAAGATCAAGCCATCAAGCCCTAAAAAAAGCAGAAAACTGTATAAGGTACCTAAGGCTGATATATTTATTTTTGTCACATAGATCTGATCCAGCAGTGATTTTGATGTCATCTCATGCTGGCATCAGGTTGCCCCTTTATACAAATCTTTCATCTGGTAACAAGGAAAGAAAGATTTTGGACTGAATAGGTAAGAGAATCTTTTCTTCTTCCCCTTTAGTGTTCAGAATTCTGAATTATCCAGCATACAGGTGGAAATTTGTGCTTTGTCATATGGACTGTGTGAGGGAATTGGAGACCACTCTTTATACAGAAGAAAGTTGTTTTTTGAACCAAGCTACTTCTACCCCTGCTCCAGGTTTTTAAATATTCTTAAGAGTGTGTGTATAATTGTGCTGGTATTGTATTTCAGCCCACTGCTACTGCTGCATTGGTGAGAAGATATGATTGGGCACATAACCAAAAGTTTGCTGATGAGCATTTTGACAAATGCCTAGCTTTAGTCATACCTTGAATCCTTCCTGAGCATCTCCATTCAGTCTCAGATTTTTGCAAGAGAATTTCTGAGGATCCTCAGGTTCATGGGTTATATGATTCTCATGATTCCTCTTGCGAGGTTGCACATGAGAAAGATGCAGTAGTTTCTAAAACACACAGACCCAGCATTTACATTATTTATAGTATAAACATTTGATCAAGTAAACTTGACACACTGCTGGTTAGTGAGAGTATACTTAAAGGAATTAGAGTACTGTATCTCTTTTTGTGAAAAAATGTATTTTGTCTGGTTATTGATATACAGTCTTCTTCCAGAGTAATGCTTTCTGTATGACTTATCTCCATGGATTTGCATTCTCTTGGTATCAAATTCCAGTTTTGGGCTTTATAAAAAAGGGAACTGCATTGGTGAAGACAACAACTTTAACTGAACCCAGGTCTCCCCTTCTTTCCTCAGATTCCAAACCAGTCTCTTACCACTTACTCCAGCTCTATTCAGTCTCATACCGCTTGCTCAGAGGTGACCTGTGCCTGACATATAAGGCCATGTCAAACCCTGATTTGATGAATATGCTTCACCTCAAAAAATCTAGATCCCTCAGAACCACAAGGGCGGGAGACTTAAACCTTGACACGGTTATTAATAGAACATGCTGGAGGGACAGATTCATCACCCAGAGACTCCCTATGCTGTGGAACAAAATCCCGGTACATGTGAGGCAGAGCACCTCGCTGGCCTTGTTCAAGAGGAATCTTGACCAATGGATGGGGGATCGCAGATATATCCCAGGGATTACTTCAGTGTCACTGCTTGACAGAGGCACAGCAAAATAATAGGCATAGTTTTATTCAAACTAAAGGGGTGGCAAAAGCCAAATAACTATGGGCTAGGCTTATAAATGCCCTTGGGCAGATAGCCTAGTATGAACTTATGAACCTATGAACTATGAACCTATGTGCCATATTTTGCTTGGGGAGCAGTTTCCATGGGTGTATAATTCAGAGGCCTGTGAAATCCTGCAGGCCAAAGCATATCAACATAAAGGGGATGTTGGCTTGATCCAGGATTTGAGGTCTGTCCATCACCTATGGCTTTAGAACCTCTTCAAGTGATTACCGACATTACCACAGCCATGTGGTACAGATATCAGGCAGTAAAAGGTCGTACCCCCTATACATGCTGGCAGTGATGGCTTGGGAGTTAGCTCATCAACATTCATTAACCCTCTAAGCATTTTACATTCCATCAGAGCAAAACCTAGTGGCTAACACATTGAGCAGAACCAGGACAGATCCTTGCAAATGGAAATTTAATGAGGGGTCTTCCAGGAAATTATCCAATTGTGGGAACACCTCAAGTAGATCTGTTCATCTCTTTTCAAAATAGACAACTAAAACAAATTTTGATGTTCACTCATATTGGTTTTTGCTGCAGTAGTCTTAGCTGTATGGGTTATATACTGCATAGGATATAACAGCTTTCCAGATTCCATAGTATCAGGGTACCTTCCACATGCCCAAACCATCAGTCCGCTTGAGCTGACCTGACTAAAAGGACAGGTTTGGGTACCAAATCCTTCGTAGCTTTTCTGCCGCTGAAAAGTACATTCATCTGAGGCTTTCAACGATCAGTTGTCAGCTTGTGCTATTCCTTTATTGGGTGGATAAGTTTCATTTGGGCAAAAAACTTCCATTTAAACAAATGTTTGTTTAATAACATGTTTATGTTCAGGAAAGTTATTTAAAGCTAGGGGTTTGTGCTTTAATGGATTGTCTCAAGACTGTATTGTACTTTTAAATGGGATCTCTCTTTCTTCCTGTCAGTTTAAAAGTTGTTTAAATCACCCTTTCCCCAGCATACTGGAGCCGATGTGTCTGAGGCTTCACTTCCTTTTACTTCAAAAGAAATTTCCTTCTTGGCTACCTTCTGTGGTTTCATATTTCAGGTCCTTTTATTCATTCAGGAGACTATCAGATGCAGATGTTGACAGGACAATGTGGAAGTTCCTTCGGACTCTTATCCAACTGGTGGTCATCCCAACAGTGACCCCATTGAGAGACAAAGTCGTGGCCCCAGTTACTCCCTTCACTGGTGTCTCCCGCTCCTGTCCAGCTGTGAGAATCAAAGGCCACACTTCCAAGTCTGCCCAGTAGAGCACCTATGTTGAAACCGATAGTCTTTTTTGACTTTGACTCTGACAGTTTCTCATACTCTCTTGACATTGGCAGTATCAGATGGGGATGAGTCATGGAGCTAAAGTGCCAGGGCTTAGGCTCAGGGGTTCTGGGTCAACTCCAAAGTTTTTGGATCTGTTTCTTACCCTTGGTGCCTCTTCTCTCAACAGCTCATCACTGTTGTTGGCCTTGGAGCTGTGTCAAGTTCTTGTCGAGGCTACCCTTCCTTTTCGTACCAGTGGATCAAAGGGATACTTCCTCAGTGCTGAATGTAATAGCTGCTTTTGAGGCATCTGAAAGGTTTCTTTCCAGGAAAAGAGAAGAAGTGACTGTACCATGCTTGTACCTGTCCTGAACTCCATTCTGTCTCTGTATGCACTCATCCTGCTCAACAAGGACATACAGCCTCATTCAGCCATGAGGATTCTCACCAAGAAAGTCCCCCATCCAGTTCTAGATCTTCACCAGACATAAGTGTGGTAGCGGTTCTGAGGAAACTGAGTTGTAAGATGAGACATTTGTCTCTTCACCAGAGTCACTCACCAAAGACACAGACTTTGATGAGGAAGACGGTTCCCCATAGTTTTCACCTGAGGGCATCTCCTTCAGGGACAATCTAAAATTGATGAAAGAAGGAGGGGGGGGCTTGGTCCTCCAAAGTGCCTTCTCCTGAGGAGTCGGTGGTTCTTGAGGTATTCAGGGCTGGCTCTTTTTCCTCCTTGGTGGTTCATCCTGATGATGAATTCATAGACTTAGTTTCTCAGTGGGCATAGAAGTAACCTCGAGCCTGTACCACATAAACCATAGTGCCAGAACTAGGTTATACTGGAGAAAGGGCTCTCTGTTAGAATCTGTGGTTGTGTTGGTAGCCATCAGGAAAGATCAGTCTGAAGAGAGTATGTCTGTCCACCCCCCTAAGAGAGAGACCAGGGATCTGTACAGATTTGGGAAATAGACGTCTACTTCAGCGACTTTTGCACTTAGAGAGCTGAACTACCTAACTGTTTTCAGAGGGACTTGACAAAAGAGCTGACCAAGTCTGTCTTGGGTAATCCCCTTGTGGACATCAAGATGTCAGTGGAACCCAGTTGTCTCTCCTATTATTAATGTCTAACATATGTATGCATCTGCTTTCCACTGCAGCTGATGGTATAACTATAGCAGTGTCCACTGGTATTGTTGTTCACTGACATGCCTGGATGTGCCTTTGCAACTTCACAGTAGGCTTTAAGACCTACTTCATTAATGCCACATGTGATGTTTCAAATTTGTTCGGGCCTAAAGTGAATAAAATACTTCCCAGGAGTGAGCAAGAAAATAAGAACCTGTCTGCAGTCGGAATCCATTTTTCCATGCCACAAAGGACTTTCTCCTGTAACCATAAAGGTTTAAAAAGTTGTGGTTTCAAAAATCCCAAGGATTTGATCTTCAGACAGACCCCACTGGAGCTATGGGAAGAGTAGTTATAATTGACATAATTCAAGAGGCAATGGTGGACCACAGAATTAGGAGTTTTGCAGTCCTTTCATGGAGAAACCCTTCCAGCACTCTTGAAAGGTTGCCGACTGCCCTACTCTGGAGGCAGGCAGAGATGCCTACCCCTGTACCTTCTAGCCTAGTAGACATCAGTTAAAATTCATGGGTACAGGTGATAATCACTAGAAGCTACATTATTCCCTTTGTTTCTTGTCTTCAGAAAAAAAGGAAAATTCCCAATGTTTCACCCAGTCAGATGGAATTAGCAGAAGTAAAAAAGTTGCTAGAAAAGAGAAAATCCAGCAGGTCCCCCTGACCAATCAGAATCCATGGTCTATTCAAGGTTCCTTTTTGTTCTGAAGAAAACTGGAACCTACTGCCCATCCTGGACCTAAGCCACCTCAGTTAGTTCATAAAGTGGACAAAATTCCAGATGATCATGGAGCAATCTACCTCTTCTGAAGAAGGATGATTGGGTGTGCTCCAAAGATCTCCAAGATGTGTACTGTCATATCAAAATAACAAAGTAGTTCAGGATGTTTCTCCTTTTCTGACTGGAAGACAATCACTTTCAATTTAAGGCACTGTACTCTTGGTCTTACCACAGCCCCCAGCTTATTTACCAAATGGATGGCAGTAGTAGTAGTAGCATATGCCAGGCTACACTGTCTCCAGGTGTTTCCATATTTAGACAATTGGCTCCTTAATGCAACAACCAAGGAACTACTAGTTTAATCCAGGGTCTTCTAACTCCACCTTATCCCTCAGCTGGGAATCACAATCAATCCTGCCAAGAGTCTACTAACATCAACACAACATGTAAAGTTTATTGGATGCCACTTGGACACAGTTTAACAACCCCACTACCCCCAGTAGCCACTGTAACCATGGATGCTTCTCTTTTGGGGTGGGGACGACATTTCAAAGAGAAGACTGTTCAAGGTTCTTTGTCAACAGCAGAGATCAGTCTTCACATCAGTGTCTTGGGGATCAAGGCAGTCTTTCTAGAGCTGCAGGCCTTTCAGGACTCCCTACCAAAGAGTGTAATCTCCATTCAGATGGATAACGTGGCTGTAGTCTGGTAGATCAACAAGCAGGGGGGGACCTGATATTACCCTCTATGCTAGGAATTCATGGAAGTGTGGCCGTGGGTGATGTCTTCTTGTCACTTTCTAATTGCAGTGCAGATCCTGGGGACTTCAGTGTTTTGGTGGACAAAATTAGCAGGTGTATTCCTCTGCCCAATGAATGGTCCTTCAGTCAGACAGTGGCAGCACTGATTTTCAGTCACTGAGGCCAACCTTGCTGTGATATCTTTGCTTTGTACCTAAACAGTAAGTGCAGCAGTTACTTTGCCTTGATCCCTCCACAGGGACAGATACAAATGGGCGCTGTAGTCCACAATTGTTCCCTGGGCCATCTTTATGCCTTTCCCCCACTTCTATTAATTACAAAGTTTCTTCAGAAGGCCAGAAGATGCAAGACCAAAGTAATCCTCATTGGTCTCTTTTGGCCCTGGCAAGTTTAGTTCCCCTTTCTATGGCCTCAGTAAGTCACCTGCCCTGGGTGTTAGACCTCTATCCAGATCTTCTCCATCACCTATCCAGTCATCCTTATTGTGACCAAAAAACATTGAAGTTAACTGCATGGTTTCTACTATTTTACAGGGGTCAGGGATGCCAGGCTGTCTGCCTCAGTTATTAATATGTTATCCTCGTCAAAGAAACCCAATAACTGGTATGTTTGTTTCAGTGAATGGAAAAAGTTTGAACCTTTTTTAATCCTCTTTTCCATTGATTTTGGCAGAGTTGTCTCACACTGTTTTGAGATTCAGTCTGTACATAGTCAAACTGCATTTTTTTCTTTACTAGCAGGCTTTATGTTTACAGCATATAAATGCAATTTCTTGGGTAACTATTAATTTTAGTAGATATTTGTACTGTGGCCAGTAACCTATTCTAGTCAAGTTTAGAGGAATGCAATTGTACTGCCTGTTTTCTCACTATACGTACTTTCTTTTTTCCTTCTGCCTCGCTCTTCTTATCCTCTCTCTCACAGCAATTTCCTCTGCTAACCCTTTTTTTCTTTCACCTACTTTTTGTTTCCATTTTCATAAACATCTCTCTAATTTGTTTTCCCTTTACAGTCCCTGCAACTGCTGTGCCATATCTGCAGCCCTAAAAACAATAACTTCATGGTCTGCTCTTCTGTTTTCACAATGCTCTTGAGGACTGAACCCTTCCCTACTACATAATAAATCTATACAGAAGACAAGACATCAGCCTGCATAGGTTCTCTGCTAGACATACTCTGTGTAAACTACTAACTTAAGATGTGCATACTACTGGCCCCGCTACCCTTTCCTCCCCTCCTGTTCTCATACGCTAGCTGTTGAACAATGGTTGTGTCAATAAAGCTAGACTCCCCCCTTTTTTCTCATAGTTAAGCAACGTTCTACCTACTAATTGACTACACTATACACTATATATACTTCTGCATTTGGAATTCTGGCCAATAAAGAGAGATTTTAAATACCAACCTGGATTAGCAACAAAAAGAGATTGTTTTTGTTGTGCTCACTCAATATGGTCTGGTCTCATCATGGCTCATCCTGCTCCTTTTGCCCTGTCTATGCTCGGGCTCACGCTGACACTCAACCCTACCCCCAGTCCCCCCCCCCCCCGCATACTCTACATTTACAGTCTAACCACCAGATTTAGTCCCAACCAATACATCCGGTCAACCAATAAAATTGTTCTCCACCCAATTATGTCCTCCACTGAACTACCAGTACTGCCTCACCTACACCACTATCTTGCCAACCCCCCCCCCCAACTCTCTCACATCCATTCACACAGGTTTATCTACCCAATTCACCTTAGCTACTTTTATTCCCTTTCTTAACTTGCTAGCTCCTCTATTCCTGTATTACCTAAAAACAAACATACTCATACACTCACACAGCTATACACATCTCATTCCACCTCCTTCTCTTTCGCATTCACAACTCTCCACATCATGTCCCAGCTCTAACTTTCAACACCCCTATTCTTCTATCTCACATTCTTAACTTCATATCACACTAAACTCTACTACCTAAAAATATTTCCTACTATTATCCATCTTATTACTAATAAATACTCTTCCCTATATTTCTCAATCTCTCTTTCTCTGTATAGTCTCTTCTCCACAGAGCTCCAAAAAATCAAAATATCATCTCCATGTCAGACACCTATCTCTCCAAAAATTAAACAACAATTTTGCAGTTTTTACTACTACTACCAATCAGAACTCACTCTCTTAGCACAATCTGTTCTACTAGGTGGGGTCATCCACAGCAATCCTGGCCCCTCCACCTCTCCTCTGTCCTCCCCAGCCCATCCCTTCACCCATCTCTCAACAACATTCCATATCTTCTTACTCTAATACAAAACTCTTAACTTCTACTCAATAAATACACAAAGTCTACTTAGTAAAACCACTGAACTCCATTCATGGATAGCACACTATTCTCCTCATATCTTAACCTTATCCGAAACATGGCTAGAACCTTGCATCTCCAACAAAGAATTCTTAATACTCAGCTACAACATTTACTGTCAAGATCGAATCTTTAAAAAGAGGTGGGTGGAGTGGCGAGTCTCTATATTGAGCAACTCAACCTCTCCCCACTACCTGCACTTCCCCCAAACTTCCACCCAGCTGAGCTATTAATTCCTGTCACATAAACCCATAAGAAATTGCTATAGTAGGCATTTGTATTCCACCTGGTAATAACATCCCCATTTTTGAACATATCCTGTCATGGATCTCACACAATATACCATATGAAACACTCATCCTTGGTGATGAAAATATTAATTGGAAAAAAATCTACCGACTCCCCAAATCTAAGCATTAACCTACATTGCTTTAATCAAGTAATCACAACACTCACTTGCATGAATAAAAACACCAATAATGGCCCCATTCTAGACTGGATCCTTACTTCTGATCTAATTCTCTATCATAATGCTACCATCATAAGTGATCACCTCCCCATCCATGTGCAAAGACACTCTGTCCAACTTCCAGATCCCACTCAGTCAGAGACTACCTCAAACTTTCCAGTTTTAATGCCAAAACATTTAACAATAGACTTTCATCCATTAACTGGTCCTACCTCCATCACCTTCCCCTCAATGACACAGTGCTAGAATTTAATAAATTTTTCCTTAGAATCCTGAATTCCCTAGCACCCGTAAGAAATATGAGGAAGAAAGCTAACCATGCCCCCTGGCTTACAAAGGACACTTGCATCGTTATACAAAAAAGAGACAGTGTTTTGAAAACCTGGCTAAAAACTAAATCCCCTACAGACCTCCAAAAATATAAAGAACTTAGAAACCTCACCAAAAAGCTAATCAACAAAGACAAGAAAAAATGCCATCATAATACACAAAGCAGCATTTACTCCAACCCAAAAAATTCTGGTTCACCATCAACAAAATCCTGCACCGTGGTATTCCTTCTTCCCCTAACTCCTACCCTAACAACAATCCACAAGAAACTGCCACCCTTCTCAACAGTTACTTCAACTCTATCTGCAAAGTAACCCATATGGACCAAAACAACGATCCCTCTATGACTTCTTCTACCACTACCAATAAACCCCCCTTTTCTCTTGAACCTGTTGCCACTGCCTACATAAAATCACTTCTGCTCAAACTTAAAAACTTCCCTTCTTTCTTAAGTTCACTGTAGACTCCATAGCCTACCCCATCTCTGTACTAGTTAATCGATCAATCCTAGAATTTACTGTCCCAGACATCTGGAAGTCATTCTATACCATACCCCTCAGTAAAGGAGGAAACTCCACTAATACTTCCAACTTCAGACCCATAGCCATTCTCTCCCCCTCCCCCTCTCTAAAATACTTGAAAAATGCATACATATGCAGGTTCTCAAATATCGTATCCAGGAAAACCTTCTGACCTCCACCCAACATGGATTCCGCCTAGACCACAGTACTGCCAGTGCCCTTCAGTCTTCCACTCGTACTGTTGCAGAGGATAGGGATAAAAAACAGCAGGTATCCTGACTTTTCCTTGGCCTGTTAAAAGCCTTTGATACTGTATCTCACTGTAAGCTACTTATAAAACTATCTGACCTCAGTCTCTACATTTCCATTATTCACTGGTTCTTCACCTACCTTACCATCAGATTACAGTCTGTAAGATGGCAGACTTCTTACTCCCCTTTTTACCTATCCAGACAGGCATCCCCCAAGGCATAATTCTTGGGCCCCTTCTTTTCAGTATCTAACCTTCACTCATCCTGCTCCAGCTCTTCTCTTATACAATACATTGATGCCTCTACACTCATTTCCTTCTCTGACCATATCACTCACCTACATTCTGTTACTCAGAACACATTCCTCACATTCAAAGATGGCTAACTGAAAACCAACTCATACTAAATAAAAAAAAGCAAACAAACAAAAAAACTCCTCCTGTTCCTACCAAAATCACTCTTCCATCACAAAACCACCTTCACTATCTCATCACTTAACACCACCACTATCAAAGTTGAATCTCACACTAAGCTACTTGGGACAATAATTGATGACCAACTAAGTCTGACCTCCACATACAGCAGTGTATTAAAAAGACACATAAAAAATTTGGACTATGCTATAGGAACAAAAAATTCCTAACTCCAAACTTTCTCTGGCTCAGGCATTCCTCCTTCCCTACGCCTCACCAATACTTACACAGCTTTAAACAACCTTAATCACCAAGCTTGAACAAGCATGTTATAAAATAGCTAGATTTGCCAGCAGCCAACCCTACAAATTCCATTATTGCTTCACTCTAAAACAACTTCAATGGCTTGAATTCCCCCAACTTCTGCCTCTGTCCCAGTTACAAATCACACACTCCATTCTTAACAAACCTGTGGCCTGCCCTTCCCTTTCCTGAGTAGCATGCTTATATACCCCTACTCACTTACTCTATAGCTCCGATCAAAACATTCTGGGTATTTACAAACATAACAAAAACATAGGCAAACTTTTATACAAATGCACAGTGTCCCAAGCCGGGAACAAACTCTCCACTAGTATTTTATACTAATACACACTAATAACTTCAAAAAATAGCTAAAAAGCTAACTTGCTAACTCATGGTCCTCCTCCTACCAAGACACTACATAAAGCCTCCCTCAGCCCCCATCCTGTTTCCACCTGCCTTAATACTTCAACTCAAATCTCTCTAGGATTTCTGATTCACCTGCAGAGGACCTAGCACTTCTGCTCTCCTTCTGCATTTTCTCTTCTTAACTGAATTAATGTAATTCTTCACTTTCCTTCTACATAATTTTTAGCTACATTGGTCTATAAACCTGGCATTTGTAATGCTTTGTTACCCTCACTTGTATACAATTTATTTTTGTTCTTGACTATCATTTGTATTCTCCAATTACTACTTAACTAATTTCTGTCTCTGCTGTATGTTGACCATCTATTTTTTTATCTCATTGTGAACTTCATTTTTAATTGCTGTCTTACAAATGTACATTGTTAAAAACCTAGCATGAATTGTTCTTGTTAGAATGTATTTCGAATAGTTGAGCTTTTCTAATTCTATTTTTTTGGAGCTTCTCTCCTCTAGTCTCCACTGAAAATAGGCTTCTTACTCGGTTGGACTAACCACACTGCGATGGTGGTGCTGCGGTAGTGTTGTCGCCTCACAGCAAGACGTTGCCCCGTTCGATTCTCAGCTACAGCGTCTTCTGCGAGGAGACATGCGTGAATGGGCGTACCTTCGTTGAAGGTTGTGCATCAGGGCTGGCAACTCGGCTTGTAAAAATCCACTGCCAATCATTAGTGGACCGGAGTTCTGCTGTGGTGACCCGTAACCGGGAAAAGCCGAAAGACACAACAACAACAACTCGGTTGGACTAACCCAGTTAACAAATGACAAACAAAAATGAAATATATAAGGGATCTAGCTTCTCCACCATCAAGGTGCAGTTGGCAGCTATTCTTAATTTTAGCATAGGACAGAACTAAAGTTAGATTGCTTCCCTAAATATTTCAAAGTCTCTTCTGAAGGGAACTTGCTTTTATGATCCCCCCCATTAGGGATCCAGTTCCGCTATGGGTTACTGACGTCATGCCTTAGGCTTTGACAAAAGCTCCATTTGAGCCAGCATCTATGGTAAATCTTACATTTCTGTCTTGAAAGATGCTCGTTTTGGTGAGTGTCACATTTGTTAAGAGAATTTTAGAGTTGCAAGCTTTATTATTTAAACCTCCGTACCTGGTATTTCATAAAGACAGGGTATATTTGAGAATAAATTTCCCCCAAAGTTGGCCTGTGAATCAAACCTTAACCAAACTATCAGTTTACCAGTATACTCCCAAGGTTTTCCAACAAAGGATGTAATCCTGCATTTGTTAGATGTTCGACAACTCAGATTTTATTTACATAGGACAAAGAATATCAGGAAACCTAATCAGCTTTTCCCTGGCCTTTTTAAAAGCTAAATTTGGTCAAGGAGTTTTTGAAGTAAACCCTAGCCAGGTGGCTTTCTGACTGTAAGTTTTGTCTGTGAAAAATTGGGACTGACCTTACATGGCATACCATTTTATCAGGACAGTATCTATTTCTACTACTCTTATGGGTAGGGATCCTATTGATGACATTTGTGCTGCAGCTGCTTGGTCTACTCTTCACACTTTTGTGTCATACTGTCCTTCCTTGATTCCACCCAGGTGTTTCAGTAGCTTGGAAATCTGTCCCAAAAGTTGAATCAGATGAAAACGGACAACATCAGAAACAAAGGTTATGTACTTAACATAATGCTAGATCCGTGCTGTCTTGATTTCATCCTGTTCAATATCCTTCCCTCTTTCCCTCAGCCTAAATTGTCAACCGAGACCCCAGTCAAGTGGTTGGACCTGACCAGGGGCCTTATCTTTGGAAAGCCTGTGTTCTGCTTTTCTTCATGGTTTCACTAATGTTGACTGTTATGTCAAGTAGGTCTGCTTAGGATTTTTTTAGGGGATAAATCTTATAACTATAAGCAAGCAAACTCGATCATAGGTAGTCTGGGGAACTGAAGGAATTATATGGGTAGCAGAAGAGTGAGAGCCCTACATCCAAGCTTCTGAAAAAGTGCCAAGGTCAGCTCTTATCAGATCTAATAACTCTCAGGCTGAACTGGATGAAAACAAGACATGGATCCAGCATTGTGGTAAGTGCTTAACTTTCATTTATTTTACTTTTGTGGGCTGGCAAAGTTTTTTAAATTGCTTTTTACTGTGTTTTTTAAAGTGAAAAAAATGACTTTTAAAGACTTAAGTTTTATAGACTTTTGTTGCTTTTTTAACCTGTGAAAGAGGCATAATTTTCAGCTTGACAATGAAACAAACTCAGTCCTATGGTCAGTCCTTTTTCCAGCCACAAAAAGAAAACAAACAGCCTTTCCCACCACAGCAGACTAGTGGTTTGCCTCAGCCACAGGTGGGCAACTATGCTGTGGCCATAAGTTGTACCCAGATCTCTCAACTTGTATCCTGGATCCCTCCTGTGTAGTGCATAAAACCACTTTGCACTAGGAGTTAGCAATGTCCTCTGTGGCTTTTGGAAGACACCTCAGTGGGCAAGGGAGAGTCATTGTTGTTGGTCCTGTGAGTCAGAACAGAGAAGGTCTCCTTGTCTTGTCAGAATGTTGTGTCCATCCCTAGGGAAGGTGCTGCTGACATGTTGTCCTGATTTTTTTTCTGTCAGAAAGAAACAGGAAACTTAACACAATTTTAATCCTTCTCAAATTCCCTTAGACTTGTTTACTGGATCTGGTTCAAATAAAGTCCAACTAAGCCAGTGGCTCATTTTCAGGGGAGGCCTGGGGAGAAATGCTCCACAACACATTCACAACCATTCATTGTTTACAATGTATGTATGAGCCAGTTGAAAATTGTTCCAGGGCTACTGCCACCGCTACTGTTTTGAGGAAGTTTGCCTAGCTGTATTATTGAAACATCCAAAATGAGGAGATTTTAAATTCTTCTTTAAATAGAGAGGTGATCAACAAGTGTGATGAAAAGGGTAAATTGATGCATTGAATCTCTAAGATTTTTCAGCCCCTACTTTTCTAAATTTTCTAAGGTATTCTATAATTCCTCATCCAGTTTTGGCAAAAACACTATCAACAAAATGCAGGTAAAAAAAAACGTTTAAGAAGAAATGGCAAGGGGGTTCCAAAAATAATTCTGGAGCCTCCCAAAACCAAGGACAGTCCAGCAAGTCAGAATTACTATTTAAGAGCCCCCTTTCCCATCCTGGCAGCCCCACTTCCCTTCCAGAAAGTCTGAATCTCCACTCTTCTCTTTGGCGGCAGATAGTTTCAGATAAGTGTGCTGTGAAGCTCATTCATCAAGAATGAATATGGTAGTGGGAAGAAACTCCCTTCCAGGGGGTAATCCCTCATCCACCCAACCAGACTGTCTTATTTCCACCTGTTCTTTATCGTAAGCTGTCCCTTGGTATGATAGAACCAGTTCCTCCTGGTGGGGAAAGGCTTTAATTCAGGGATGTTTTTAGTACCAAAGAAAGAAAATGCCTGGAGACCAGATCTGGATATTTTTTTGCTAAACCTGTTTGTGATGGTGCATCACAACCTTGTTACCTCTTTTTCCTCATTCAAGTTGCCTAGGTAATAAATAAAAGATCAGCAGAAATCCAAAGGTGAAGCAAGGAAACACTGACGCAAATGAAAACCAAGTAAAATCACACAAAGAAGGCAGTGAGGCAAAAGAAAAATTATTAAACTCTTAAAAAACTTTTAATAAAATAACAAAACATAGATCAGCGCTTTCGCAACACAGTTGCTTCATCAGATCTAATAATCATCTTCTCAGCCCTCTAGATCTAAGGACTGGTTTTAAAGTGACATTACCATTAAGACCACTGCCCATATTTGCAGCTAGCTTGAAAATTCATTTAATTTGTAAACACTCTGTATGAGTTTTAGCATCATGTCCTCTAATAGAAGCCCTATATTTTTCTAACATCGTAAATTTAAATCTGTGTGAGCCCCTTCTTTAATGATGCATTAAGCCAATGCATTTCTGGGATCACCCTTATTAATGGCATACACATGCTCTTTTATATGATCCCTGAAGCATCATAATAGGAACCACAGGTTTCGCAAACAGACAAGAAAACTAAATATTTCGAGTTACAGTCTGCATATTGTTCAAAGACAAACACATGTCTACTCAAAGGGTGAATACAACAATTGTCTGTCTTAATATAGCTACATATATTACAAGCACCACATGGATGTGTCCCAGCCCTTTTATATCTCCGGGCATCTGTGTATGCATTACTAGAAGTATAAGTTCTATAACAAAGCATCCTTCTCAATGAAGGATTATTTTTAAAAATGAACGGAGGCTCAGCATCTAAAACCTCTTCATATTTAGGATCGGACAACAGACCCTTCCAGTTCTTCTTAATAATTTTACATACTGAATTAACATCACACTCGAGTATGTTAAAGACGTCCTTAGGTGGTTATCATGTGTATTCACTGGGTCTGTATTAGAACATCGAATATTTAACAGTTTGAATCACTAAAGGTTGACCTTTAGTGATCTAACTGTTAAAACATCAAATGTTCAGAAAAAAATAAAAACAAAAAAAAATAAATAAATAAACAGTCTAGGCAGGGAGGCAAGCCCCCTTGCGCCCCCCACACCCCCACTACTTAAATATACCAGCTCCAAGACCACACTACATTGAAGTAAACGAAAATCTCCCCTTACGGAGATTTCCATTTACTTGTTTGTTTTGCAGTTTCACTATTCTCGTGTCGACAATGTCAGATTCGACATTGTTGGCTTTAGAGAATATAATATAGACCCATATTTATAGCACTAATGCATGCATCATTAGCATTAAAATAAGGTTTAGCCCTATCTTGTCTACATAATAAAATCTCATGCTGCACCTGTACTATATCCAAATCTGAGTAACCACTTTGCTTATATTCATCCGCAATGGCATCAAATGAGGCATACATATCACTCTTTGATATGCAGTCTTGCAACCCTAAAAAACTGACACTTCATAACATTTGTCTTCAGTTTCTTGGGGTGCATACTACGGGCATGTAATTTATTTTTAACTTTACATGTTTTTGTAAATAAAAGAGTTTCTAATCTACCCCCATTCCTTAAAATACATACATCTAGAAAGTCAATAAATGAATCAGAGGTATTAGAAGTAAAATTAAGAAAACATATAGTAGATCACAAATATTCAGTAAATAAGATAAGCTCATCAGCAGTACCAGCCCAAAGAAAAAAATACATCATCCACAAATTGACTGTAGTGAAGAATCTTCTCAATAAACGGATTACAAGAATTAAAATCATACAGGGCTTCCCAACTGGCGGGCACCATGTTTGCATAACTATTTCCACACATGGTGCCCATAGCAATGCCCACTTCTTGAATAAAATATCTATCCTTAAATGTAATCACATTATTAGTCAATATCAGTTCTAACAAGAAACAAATCAGGCCAATCTTGCAAGGATTGTAACTCGAAGAGATCAAAAACTGTCGAACAAAATCTATACCTACATCATTCGGAATCACAGTGAAAAGTAAAACAACATCCATATGTACTAATAGGAAGACAGCATTATCACTTAGATCAGACCATTGTGCCAGTCTTCTCAGAAAATGCTTTGTGTCTAGCAATACATAGTCAACATTTCCAATAATCAGACGTAGTTGCTTTTCAACAAATATCAACATAGGTTCAGTTATCCAGCTTCTCCCAGAGGCAATCGGTCTCATGGGAGGATTTCGTAATGCTTTATGGACCTTAAGAAGTCCATAAATAACTGGTATTATAGGATCTTCAACTAAAAAATATTCAAAAATTTCTTTAAAAATAGACCCTTCCATAAGCAAATCATGAACAAAGATTTTGAACTTGTCTATTAGCATAAACATCAGGCTATGACATTCGGCATAGGTCTGAGTCATTCAATATATTCAGCATCCCCATCACATAATCCATAGTATTCATTACAGCGATCCCTCCCCTTTATCTGCAGGACATGTGTGTATATATGTATGTATATATATATATATATATATATATATATATATATATATATATATATATATATATATATATATATATATATATATATTTATATGTGTGTGTGTGTGTGTGTATGGGTTCATTACAAAATTTCGAAATCCCAAAATCTCGAGTTTCAGAATATAGAGTTCAGAATCTCGAGATCTTGGAATCTCGAAATTGTGACCCCCCCCCCCAAAACACCACCCAACACACTAAAACATGTGTATGCAGGGGGGCAAGCTCCCTGCAACTTAAATATACCAACTATGCGACTGCACTACAGGAAGGACAAGGGAAATCTCCCAGTCCATGCTGTATGCCGATCTCCGTTCAGGATTTTGAAGTTTTGAAACTTCGAAAATATGATCTTCGATCATGTGAAATTCAGAATTTTGAGCTTCGAAATTCTGAATGGAAGCCATATGTGCATACATATATATATATATCTGTGTGTGTGTATCAGTTTGTTGTGCTAATTCATTAAGTAGCTTAAATTGCTCTCTATTTAAATTATAAAAATGCTTCCTTTGTTGAGTATTAAATAGCTCATATATCTCATCTTCACATAGTTTAAGAAAAGCGTCTACCAAAGGGGGTTAACAGGCATAAACTGACTCAGTTTCTTAAAAGGAAACGGTACACTATCAGTCTTACCAAATACTAATTTCAGTGCAACATTCCATACAAATATTCTAAGATCCAGCAAAACATCAGAAATATTTGATTGCGGATAGGGCGGAGTCTAGATGCCTAACTGTTAGCAGCAAATTTTCGGAGCTCCAAAAACTCATACTAGAAAACAGGAAAATATTTATTTTACTCAAACAATTCTTGAAAAATCTTATAGAAGAACTACTAAGCTATAAAATTACCAATTTTGAAGGAAATATCTCGAAATTTTCCTATCAAACTAAACTGAAGACTAATCAAGTTGTGTGGAAATGAGTAACTCAAGGAATTCCCAACCAGACTCTACACTGAAACTAAACTTCAACCCTTCAGAATCTATCCCTGAAGATGGGCAGATTCACTGAAAATCTAGAAAATCTTAAAGATAACTGTCAGAAGCAAACTGATATTTTTAAGGAAATACTTCAGCAACAAGAAACAAAGTTATCAGACATTGAAACATCTCTGAGTGACATAGATGGGAGACTAAAAGATGATGAACATCAATGTGAATTTCTGCTGCAACAGAATACTTGGCTAATAAATAAAGTTGATGATATAGAAAATAGGGAGGGAAGAACAAACATAAGGATTTTTGGTCTGCCAGAGAAGTCTGAAGAAGACACCATCTTATTTTTGAACTCTTGGTTATCTGAAATCTTAGATCTAAAGGAAGGACTATCTTATGGAATTGAAAGAGCACACAGAGCTATTGGGGAAAACAGCATCCACTACATCTAATTCGCCTCCGAGATCCATTGTAGTTAAATTCCTATCATTTATGGACAAAGAACTGGTACTGAGATCTGCTTGGAGAAAAGCTCCAATAATCTATAAACAGTGTCAAATAAGATTTGACATTGATTACTCCTCAAAAGTATTAGAATTAAGAAAGAAAACCTGGCCACTGGTGAAATTCCTCAAGCAAAACAAAATAAAGGCACAACTGGTCTATGCTGCCAAAATTGGAATTCACTATAACAATGACATGAGAGCCTTTAATAATATTGAAGAAGCTACTTCCTTCTTTAAAAACGACATAATTTCATTACCAGAAGAAATGGATTGGTCAAATTCTGCTACTCTGAAGAGAGTCTCAGAAAAAAAATACCTGGACTGATGTAAGGAAGAAAAAACAAAGAACGGATATCAAAACTATTGACACCATTAAATCTCTCAAAGCTTCAACTAAGGTATGAATTCTCATAAGTCTTCTTTTATTTTCTTACTTTCACAGCACACTATCTTAAACACTTCATACATAAAGCTCTTGTGTATACTTTAATGTTATATTCTTGTTATTCATATTAATAAGGAATAGAAGTGAATGGGGACTATTGGATAATTGTATTTATATAGCACTATTTAGAAGTATACAATTTAAAAACAAAAGGGAAAATGAGACGGAAAGAGAAAGGAGAAGGAAAAAAAAAGAAAGATCTCCTTTATATGAATTTAATAGCCTATGAAGAGATTGTTTATTTTAAGAATAAGCACATACATTTTCTATTAAGTAGGTATTTATGGAGGCTATATTTTCTTTTTATTTTATTTATTTTTTAAC
This sequence comes from Protopterus annectens, assembly GCF_019279795.1. Classification (NCBI taxonomy): domain Eukaryota; kingdom Metazoa; phylum Chordata; order Ceratodontiformes; family Protopteridae; genus Protopterus; species Protopterus annectens. The sequence goes on from NC_056741.1 coordinate 1,477,848,956, forward strand.
TAATAGTTTGCTTTACATAATTTAATGGTAGCTTCTCAGTCAGCACAAGAAACAAGGAAATCCACTCAGATAGTGGTGTAAAGTTCCAAGAAGCCGTTTGTTGTCAATCTTCATTAAATTTAACCATGAGTGCTAAATATGCCTCCACGCATATTTATACACATAAAAATATAATCATATACTGTTCTTTACTATTTAGAATGTCTTGCTTGTTTGAATTACAGCCCAACCACCTCAGCTGTTAAGTTCTGATTTGCTTTGCATAGTTACACAATAGTAACCATGACAACCAAATAAATCTATGTCCGTCTTTTATTAACAATATTTGTTTGAATGCATTGAGGCTTCACGTAAAACACTGTATCACATTGCTTGAACCTAGTTGCTCCGACAATACAATTACACTATTCACATACATTTAAACGAATAATAGTGCTTGTAACATCTACGGAATCAGCTTGCTTACTCATAAAGGAAAGCAAATAAAATGGAAAACTTCCAGTGCTTAGTCCTGTAAAGCGCGATTTAGATTGCACATTTAATAACAAAAAGTTTGGATGAAGCCTGTGTATTGTTATGGCCGGGATTGGAACAGAGCATTGCTTACATTGTTGATGGAGGGAATGCTTGTGTTATGGTAAAGAGTAAACATGTATTATAGTTTAAAATAAAAAGAAATGCTTTTCTGTTGAAGCCCTATCACTTTGCTGTGAAGTGAAACTGTACCTCGCATTGTGTGCAGAGGTTAAGCGGTATGGGTGTATAGGGAATGGAAAGGCAAATGTAATTTCAAGAGTTTAAGGATATTGTTTGAGATAACTTTTAAGAAAAACATCATTGCACTTGGTAGTCTACTACGATTATATGTGAAAAATGTATCTGTTAGTAGTTGTACATACGTTTGCCCAGTCATGTGCATTGTTCATTTATTCTCTTAAACATGTTGTGCATTACAGAAAGAGTGCAGTGTCCCACTTTGATCAGATTGACCATAAATTCGTAGTACAGTTAGTGGTGTAGGTGATTATAAGCATGCATCCTTTACATATATCTATCTTGCTTGCATGATTTTGTTTATGCATTTGAAGATTGGGCACGTTGTACAGCTGCAGTTTTGAATTGGCTAGAGTTGTATTCCATGGGTTGATTGGTGTATGACTCTCATCAATACATACCTCTTTTGAATGTCACTCAGGGTGGAAAGCTGAAATTATTAGGTTCAATCAGTGATATTTGGCAGTGGCTATATATTATCATGTCGTGATATGTGGTCATTTCTATTTTATGTTTAGTTTTTAGTAGACTACGTGACAAGAAGGATTTTTATGGATATTTCTTTCCTCACTTTAAACATGATTTTCTTGCTTTTATGTATTGTTACCATTCCTTTTCAAAATAGTCACACTGATTCTACTGGCCAATGAGTGTGGTAGACACATCGGGCTACAGCTACGCCACCAATAAAATGCCGCCTATAACTTCACCCTCACATGAAGTAGCTAATTCAAGTCTGTGTAGTGCGGTGAGGTGCTGGGGGCTTAACGGGAAAGTACTTAAAAAGAATATATTCTTTGCTATGATATACGTTCATGTACAGGAGATGAAATGGATTGTGCCTGATTCCTCCATATTTATATAAGCATCTGTGGCTGCTTATTAAAAAAAACTGCCTTCATTTTATTATTTGTTTGCAATGTGGAGTTTTTAAGAAAGGAAAAAGAAGAAGAAGAAAAAAAAAGAAGAAGGGAGGGGAAGGTAGGGAAAGGGGAGAGAAAGGGGAAAAAAAGAAAAAAAAAATCAAATTAATGTATAATATTATATCACAAAAACGACCATCCTGCCATAACACTGCAGAACTACTCAGTAGTAATAAATAAGAGACAATGAAAATGTGAAATACGGGGCTATCTCTCAGCACTTTGGATAATAGGTTACAGCAAAGATGTAAAGTTTCTATGACTATTTCTTTCGATGCTAGTGTATATTATAAACACATGCCAAAAACGATTAAACAGGAAACACTGCACACTTTTTTATTTGATATCATATGTGTAAGGTGCTTGAGAGATGGCCCCTCTTTCTCATAAGAACCTGATTGTGGTGATGTGTGAGTGCTGTTTAAACAACTGTAACATAATGCAATCTATGAAGCCTCCAGTGTTTATGTTGACAGAGATGCATTAATACTTAAAATGTATAATGAATGCACAGTTTTCCGAAGATGTAATTTTTTCATAACAATGGTAAAGGATTTGACATTAATAAAATATATTCTAATATAAGAATAATATAGCACAAATTATACCAATTAGAAAGAATGTGTTTGAAAGCACTCTGAGTTTGGAATAAGATATGCTTAAAGCAGTCTATGCAAATTATCTTATTCACATTTACATACTTGTGAGATGTGCATCTTTAAGCACTTAAGAATTTTTTTGGGTTCATAAGAATTCAAATTAAATTATATATGTTGTGTTGTAAGAACTGATACATCGATAATGCTTAACATGTATATGTTCTTAGTTTGTATTTTGTTTTAATTTGTATCTAAATACATTTGAAGTAGAATGCGTGTATTCAGAATTTATTTTTCTTCTCAATTCTATATTGCCATAAAACCAGGATCTTAAGGGGGCAAATTTAAATACTACTCCATATATTCAAATGGTAACAAACTTGGTAGATGGAAATGTAAAAGATTAAAAATAGTGCTAAAACAGCTACTTCTATGCAGTTTGAATAAGAGGTTAATCAATTCCAACTACACTTTATTGCTACATTATAACCTATGTCATGACACTCTCCATATTATAATTCATGTTCAGAATATTCTTGAGGAAATCAGTTTTAGTATGCAAATCCAGGTACTCTCTATACTTATTACTTAATGTTTATATATAAATGGAAATAATATGATATAAATATAAACTTTCCTCTCAGTATATGATTTTTTGCAATCATAATTGAGATTTAGATGAGTATTTGTGATTATATGGTCATCTACAAATCAATAACAAGACTAGTTTAAAGGCTTTGTATCATAAACCACATTGCACGTCATTTTGATGGGAGTAACAGAAATATCAAACTACTATTAAAGTAGTGTTTTTATTCTAAGAAATTTATATTTCAAATTGTATATACACTGCTACTATTGTTTAGGGTAGAAATGAACTCACAGAATGAAAGCACTACTTTTTTTAAAAGTAGGATATTTGAACATTACTATCTAAATATGAAATGCCAAAAGATTAGTAATATTGTTCAATTTAGTTGTTGAGTTTATAATCTAAAATTTAAGTTACTATTTGGCAACGTGCTCATTGATAATTACAAACAGAAATAGTTATCACATCAACTTCATTTTGTTATGCAACCTTATTGCTTTTTGTCTTCACTGTTTTTAGAAATGTATCTGTATAATTTGAGGCTTTGGTCAGTTTAAAGACATATGTCCGTCTTGAAGTTACTTAAAATAAAATAATATACTTAAAATATAAAGGAAGGCAAACAGCACCTGACTAAAACTCTGGTTTAAATATTTTTTGAATAGAAATGCTCATTTATAAATCTAAAGTAACTTGAGATTTGTTCCATTACTAAATATAAACAATGAAAGGTAACATTGCATCATAGTTGAAACTATAATGACCTTTATTATCATCAATTACTTGAATTTGCATGGAACAAGAAATAATAGACTATTGTATTAGTTTTGATCTCTTCAAGCACATATTGTCATCCTTATAAAGACTGAATAAAATACAGTATTTATTTAATCTCAAGATAAAATCTTATTTATCTTAAGTTATCTCTGATCTGTATGAAATAGATTCAGTAGTTGGAAATTTCCACACTAAAATTTCTTAACTACACTCTTACTTAAAAATCAAATTTATTGTAAACTTTTACTATGAGTAAGATGTCTTCAGGACACTAAACTTTGGAGCTCAGACCCACATGTTTTTATCATTTCTGTTAGTAAATGATGGTTAATCTGACTGAATTTTTTTTATTCTGTCAGATTAGGAATGATTTTCATTCCATGTCAGTTAAAGGGTTTATTGAAAATTAATCTTTTTTTTTTTTTTTTTTTTTAAATTTCTTTTTAGGGCCTCAACTTAATTTTAATTTTTACCTTGTAATGGGAATTAACAATTTGTCATTAAAATATGAACTTTTCAAGAAGGTTATACAAGATTTAAATAATATAAATGTTCATTACTATATTATTCTAACATCTTTAGTCAACGAGCAAATAAGATGGACTTAACTTTTCTTTCTTTAAATATTAATGGTTTAAATAACCCAAGGAAAAGATTTAATAAAGTACCTAAAATGAAATAAAGCACAAGTAGTCTTTATACAAGAAACTCACTTTAAAACAAACAACAGTTTTAATTGGAATCCAAATATAATACTTGATACTATGTAATTCGTCACACACTAAAAAAACTAGAGGTGTCTTTACACTATGGAAGGAAAACATTATTTCTTCCTACATTATCTATAATTATAAAGATAAGGAAGGTCTTTTATCAATTATAATAATAAAATTTAGCAACAGAATCTGGACATTAGTTAATGCTTATTGGTACCCTGGAATTGGAATAAAACAATAAAAAACACTTAGAACTTATCACTAAAAATGCAAGTCTAGTTTAGTTATGGGAGGAGAATAACTGTTTATTTAGCGACTCAGAAACCTCTAACAAAAGACCTTTCCGTATTACCTCTATAGGGAAAAATTTTAAGAAATGGATAGAAACCTCACAATTATATGATTTATTTTATCTCAAAAATGACAACTCATTAGAATTTTCTCACTTGTGATTTTAGACATAACACCCAGACTAGAATCGATAGCGTTTTTATATCTCAAGATCTAAAATCAAAATTATCATACTTTACAATAACCCCATGTCCTTTATCTGATCAAAATACACTTATCTGTAATCTTCAAATGGATTTTAAGAAATTATATTTACTAAAAGAATTCCAGCCTAAATTACTAAATTAAACCAGTTTAAATCATAGTTAGACTCAGAAGTAAAATATTTCCTAGATATAAATCTAACCAGCAAGGTAATTATAGTAATTATCTGGGACTCTCTGAAAGCATAATATTTATATGGCAAAATCATTACATGGTTTAATAATAAAACAAAGGAGTGGGAGTCTGAATTGTCTAATATACAACAACAAATAATAACAATGATAATACAAGAAATTTGTCAGATAAGAAAAAAGAAATTGAATCTTTAAATAAAAAATATATTGGCATTCTAACTCACAAAACTAATTTAGCTTTAGAAAAGTTAGAACTAAATTCTTTCTCTGTATCTTCAAAACACAGGCACAATCTAGCAACGAGAGTAAAAAGACAATCCACTGAAAATAATATTGTGAGTGTGATTCATGAAGGTAGAAGTAATAAAAAAGTCTCTGATATTAGTGATATTTTGGATGCTTTTAAATATTACTTCTCAGAACAGTACAAAAATAAAGATTCTCAACATAGAAGTTCAGTTTATGACCTGGAATTTTCCAAATTAAAAAACCTACCTGAAAAATTAATTAATGATTTTCAGAAACAAATTTCACTAAAAGAAATTACTGAAAAAAATAAAAGAAAACAAAAATAACAAAGCTCCAAGCATAGACAGTATTATTAATGAAATATATAAATTACTACCATCCTCGGCTTTATCAGTCTTACATAACACTTTGAATGAATCATATTTACAAGGTATAATTCCACCTTCATGGAGGTTTTCATTAATTACCCCTATAATAAAAGAAAATAGAGATTCTAATCTATGTAGTTCATATTGGCCAATTTCTCTGATTAATAACAATTATAAAATTGTAATGTCCATTTTAGTTAAATTTAAAAAATCACTAACATATCTCATCACTGAAGATCAAATGGGCTTTATCTACAGTAGACATACTCAAGACAATATTCAAAGAATCCTAACTATCATAGATATCTTAAATAGGGATAAACAAGAAGTTCTTATAATCACTCTTGACATTGAAAAAGCCTTTGACTCATTAAATTGGAGTTTTCTTTTTAAAATTCTTGAGTCATACAAGCTTCCTTTTCAGTTCATTGCTTTTATAAAAATATGTATAATAATAATCTAGCCTATGTAAAATTAGGACCATTTATGTCTGAACCTACTGAAATTACTAAAGGCACTAAACAAGGGTGTCCAATGTCCCCAATTTTATTCGCACTCGCACTAGAATCTTTCTCATTGACAATCCAATTTAATAAAAAAAAAAATAAAGGAATTAATAAATATAATCAAATTGAATCTAAGATAATGTTATTTGCAGACATTATTTTACTTTAATAAACTCGGTAGAATCTTTACAAGAATTAGATTTTTTAGTTAAAATTTTTTTACTGTACTTCAGGATTAAAAATTAGCATTTCTAAATCTAATCACATATTACTAAGTAAAAGAAAATTTAATGATACCAATTCATCAAATATAAATGAAATAATTGGAAAACAAGTATCCTCTTTTAAATATTTAGGGGTTGTATTATGTGAGAATATCGACTTAACCTTAAATACAAATTATAATAATATTGTGAACATTTTAAAGACTCTTACAGAGAAATGGAATAAATTACACTTAAAATTTAAACATAGGCTACAATTAATTAAAATTATTTTATTACCAAAAATAAACTACATTGCATTATCTATTCCTGTATTACCCAGTAGAAGTCTTCTAAGAGAGAGAGAGAGAAATAAAATGCTCTTAAAATTTTTATGGTATCCAAAAAAAAAATAGAATAGCCTTATCAAATCGTATTAGACCTTGGGAGCTTGCAGGAATACATTTTCCAGATTTAGAATTGTATAGATCCAAAGTTTTCTTCAGCTTGGAAGTCTCTATACGCTACTATTATTTTAAATGAAAATGAATTATTAAAAAACATACAGCTTATTGAACAAAACAACAAACTTTGGTATGCACTTTGTGTTAACTTACAGCATAACGTTATTAAACCAACAAATCTAAATTATATAAACTATATCTAAAACACTTTTAGAAGTTTTATTAACAACAATATTGATATTGAACTATGGATCCAGTTATTATTCCCATTTAATGTTACAAAAAACTTTTTTAACAATATCAGTACAGATACTCTTAATACTTGGTTTCATTGCACAATGAACTTAGTCATCCTTGATCCACAAAATTTAAAGCATTTAATTTACCAAAATCAGATTGGTTAGCTTTTAATAGCTTAATTCCATTTACTCAAGCTCTGTGCAGAACAATAGAGACTTTTTCTTTAAATCATTGCCTAAATTTATACTTCTTATTGCACAAAACACTGTATGGAGAATGTAATTGTAAGAATTTAATCTCAAAACTTTACAAAATCATTATTATTTATAAAACTACTCACAACCAGAAATTTTGGAATTTTATTACTAAAGATCACACACTGTCCCTAACTCCTGAGAATAAAACTAATCTTCTACATTCCATTAAATTAACTTCCAATTTACAAGTTTGGAAGATTTTTTTCCTGGAAATTTTTGCATAGAGCTTTTTATACCCCAAATAAAATTGCTAAATTTAACATTTCTAAAGAGGTAATGTGCTGGAGATGCTCTCTAAAATGCAAGGCCGATTGGTCTCATATTTTTTATGAATGCTCTTTCATTAAGAAATTTTGGAATGAAATTGGAAATTTCCTACAAGCTATCTTTACAGATTCCTTCATATTATCAAAATATTTAATAATTTTGAATGTAAATTAATCTATTGCAATGAATAACAAAATTAAATATATTCTCTGGACAATGATGGCAGTAAGAAAAAAATGTATTACAAGAAGATGGAAATTGTCCTCCACTCCATGAAAACTAATAATCCTTGGGAGAAAGTCCTCTCTCTTATTAAGACAATGAATTCAGATGTACTATCATCTATTTAATCAAATTAGAAAAAAGAAATACTGGAGATTGTATAACCTTATCTATATGTTTAGATTATATTGTTATTCCCTTATTCTTTGATCTTGAGGCCTTTGTAAAATTGTACATAGTTTATCAGTGTTTGTCATTTAAAAAATTTTTTTTTTCTTCTTGGTGAAAAATTTAATAAAAAAGTTTGAATGAAAAAAATATATATTTGATTGCTTAGAGGGTACAAAAGACAACTCTAAATTTAGTACCTCTGTTTCAGCGTCAGTCAATTCGACTGATGAAATGTTAATAATGAAGTCCTTGGCGTCTTTGGATGAACCAATGGGCCTAATCAAAGCTGCCCCATTAGTTGCGAACATTTTAGCCCCAATCCATTCATATTTCTTCCACCGAGAGGCTTATTAACATTTCATCAGTCGAATTTACTCAGCAGATAGATATAAAAGAGATGCTTACCCTGATTAAAGCACTCAACTCCCTGAATCATGTTTGGTCCCTGGGACATCTTCAAGTTGTTGCACACAGTACCACAGTCATATGGTACATCAACAAGCAAGGGTGAGCCAGGTCATACTCCTTTGCAGACTACCCATTTCAGCTTAGGATATAGATTCACAGCACAGTGTCACTCTACAGGCTTCCTACACTCCATCAGAACAAAATTATGTGGCAAACAAGCTCAATAGCACAATGGCAGCCTCTCATGAATGGAAACTAGAACTGTTGGTCTTTCAAGATTTGAGCCATTTGTGGGGAGTTCCTCAAGCAGACCTACTTGCCTCTTCTCTGAACAGTCAGGTGGCAAGCTTCTGTTCCAAGACTCCATGCAAGAAGACCTGGAAGGCAGAGACCTTTTCTTTTCTTTTCCTTGGACAGGAATGCTCCTGTATGCTTTTCCACCCTTTCCACTAGTATCCAGGGTACTTCTGAAGAAGATGAAATCCCCCCAAGATCATTGTGGTGACTCCCTTCTGGCCTAGACAACTATGGTTCTCTCTTCTTTTGTAAATGGCCAGGGGCAATTACCACAAACTTCCTCATATACTGAAGCTACTCACACAAAGAACAGGTGTGTTAGATACAGCCTGACCCAGAGTCAATTTTAACTGACTATCTGAAAGACAGGGTGTTAATTTCCTTTATACACCTGTTTACGGAGGACATGCTGCAGGTACTAAAGAAGGCAAAAAAGTCTACTACTTAGAAAATCATATATTAATAAATGGAAAAGGTTTTCTAGTTGGTGGAACAACATAACCAGCACCCATTCAGGGCTGTTTGTTCTCTGGTTTTACAATATTTGTGTGAGTTATAATCTTACTCCTCCATCAAGGTTTATTAATCAGCCAATCTGATGTTATCCATTTCATTGTTTCTCACCACTGGGTCCTTGAATCCAATATCAGAAGCGAACTGGCCATTCCAAAAGACTGATTCTGCAAGTCTTGAGCTCCTCCCACTCTCATAATACCCTGCATCTTCTCTAACTTTCCAGATCTCATTTAACACCCTCCTGGCTTGAAGTGATTCTGCTGGTCTTAAGCTCCTTCTCAGATAAGTGTTTAAAATTCAGTGATTCTTTGCTAGCCTTTGTCTTTCGCTTCATCATAGAGTTTGCTATAACTTTTCTTTTATGTCCCCTCCCATTCTCAAGTTATCACTGGCATTAAGCTTGTGTTTTTTGCCACTCCTTGCCTTTTTCCTCATGTATGGCCATTGGCCTATGTTCCGTCCTCGATAACTGTTTTTCTTCTGTCTTTCTCTGTAAAAACACAACAAAACAAAATAAAAAAAATTTCCTGGTATCCTTAATTTGTTAAATACTATTGTTTTTGTGATTAGAGTGGTGTGCTTATGTGTGATTTCTTGCTTATGTCACTGTACGTGCGTGCGTGCGCGTGTGTGTGTGTGTGTGGTGTGTTTGTACAATGATGGACAAACCCACCAGACTTGAACAATGTGTCTCTTGTGGGCACAAAATACCACATTCAGACTCGCATGACAAATGCGTGTATTGCTTGGGTGCTTCTCACTTGGAACAAGATTGTGAAGTTTGTGTGGCTTTCAGTCCCCGCACTTTAGCAGATCACTGCAATAAGTTAATCTTCAAGGGGCTTTTGCCTTCATCTGGTCAAGGATCTGTCAAGCCTGGAATCCCAAAAGAACTGAAGAAATGGGCCCTTCTAGCCTCCTCTCAGGCATCTACTCCAGTTGCTGAGAAAAAGCAAAAATTGTCAAATCCACTAGCATTGGATCTGAAGAAGAGCAGGTCTCCTTCAGATCAGGGAAGTTCCTCTGAGCTGGCGTTATTTTTGCCAGATGTTACGCCTTCATGGATCTGACCTACTTCATATCTAATAACTACGGTTCCTAAGGTGCCCTTGGATCCATCAAAAGTGGTTTTGATTTGGAGTTCACCTTCTCCGAATAAGTCTTCTTTAGGTCTTAAGGTTTTGCATCCAAGATCTCAGAGTCATACACCAAGAAGAGATAAATCACCATCTCCAGTGAGATCTATCCACTCTTCTGTCTCTTCTAGGAACTCAAGACTTTCACGCTCCGACATGGACAGGATGATGCAAAGTTTGCTCAAGGCTCAGATTGAGATGGGGCTTTTACCATCTCTGTCCCATCTTGAATCCATGAGAGCCCCGTCACCACTTACTGCAACTCCCCTTCCAATCTGACATTCCGCTTCAGAACCCCAGGATATGGATACTGTGAGAGAGACATAGTCGGAGCCGAGGATGGTGCTTTCCCTGACTCAGGCAGTGTCCCAGACTGGCTTGGCTCCAGTGCTCTTGGAGCAGAGTGAGTCCCAGATCAGAGACGTCGGTGCCAGCTCTGGGAGGGGTGGGTCTCTGCTCCGACCTGATCAGATCTGCCCCCCCCCCATGCGGCTTTGGCTCTCGACAGTTCAGGGCTGATGTTTTCTGGGGGCTTTGAATTCAGGGTGGTGTCTTTTCTCCTTCTGTTTCGGCTTTGAGGATATAGGAAGAAGGATGTCTGGGTTTGTCGGCCTTTCAGGTGGCAGAAAGGACATTCTCTAGACCTAGAGATGTCTCTTCTTCCCATGGAACCTATGCATTCCTCATCAAATCCTCCAGCCCCCCTGTATGTTAGGGGCCCCTTCCTCTTCTGAGTCCTCCCCTGACTTTCCCGTGGAGGAGGTGCATTGAAAGAGGGTGGGCAAAGAGGAATAATGTAGACTCCTCTTTGGAGTCTCTGACTGAGGTCACTGATTTTGATGATGGAGAATGGTCCCTCTGATCTCCACCTGATGATATCTTCTTCGGAGGTATCTTAGAGATCCTAAAGTGCAAGGGTGGATGGTCTGCCCAAGCCCCTTCTTTTGAGGAATCAGTGTTTCTGGAGGCATTTGGGATTGGCCCACCTACATCCTGGGTTTCCCCTCCAGTGGATGAGCTTATTGATTTGGTCTGCCACTGTGCTTGAAAGAATCTGACACCGTGAAGCCTATCCCCAAGCATGGCGACAAGTTCCTGACCCCTCCTCTTGGATCATGCTCACTGGAGTAAAGGTATTCTGGTTGATGCCGTCTTAGTGTCAGCAGCCCCAAAGAAGGAGCTAGCAGAGCTCCTTTGTCCATCTCCCGAACAAGGATTCTCGGGCTTTGGACAAACATGAGAAGTACGTATATGCCTCAGCAACCTTTACACTGAGAGCACAAGACTATTTGTCACACTTTATTTGTCTTCAAAGAGATTTGGTCAAGGAGCCCCACCAGTTCTTTGTCTGAGTGCATGTCGGAGGAGGAGTTCAGCAAGGTCTCTCCCCAACTGTTGATTCTTACGTCTTTGTCTAACTCATCAATGAGGTTAATTTCCATCGCTGCGGAAGGTACCTTTTGAGTAGCTGGATCAGGCATAGCCCTGAGGAGATATGCCTTTTTGAGGCTTTGTGGGTTTATAGAAGCCTTTAAGTCATCTTTTACTGATGCCCCCTTTGATGGTTCTTTGTTCAGACCATTGGTCAAGGACATACTTACCCACAGTGAGCAAGAGGGAAAGACCCTGCTCACTGTAGAGATCAAGTTTTGTTTCCCTAAGTGGCCTTTTTCAAGGAACCAGTTTAGTGGGAAGAAAATGTGGTTCAGAAAGTCTCAAGATTCTTTTCCAGATTCTCATGAAGAATCCTCATCCAGAGGCAGAGGATAAGGATTTAATGGGATATGCTACCCGAGAGGTAGTGGCGGTCCACAGAATCAGGGCTTCAGAGAACCTTTCTCTGACAACCCCCATCAGCACTCCTGAAGTGCTGCCCGACTGTCCTACTCTGGAGGCAGTCAGGGGCAGATTGTCATTACACCTATACACCTGGACAGAACTAGCAGATGACATCTGGGTGCTAAACATAATTTCCAGAAGTTATTACATTCTCTTTTTCCTACCTTCCCACCCCTCCCGTAAGGAAACTCCCCGACATTCCACCCAGTCAGAGGGGGTATGCCATGAGAGAAGTTCAGAAACTTCTAGAGAAAAGAGTCAACCAATGGGTTCTGACAGAGAAACAAGGATGTGGAACTTCTTTGTGCTTGTGTTTACCGTCAGTAGTGGCAGCTCATCTGAGACTGTAGGGACTCCAGGTGTTTTTGTACTTAGGTGATTGGCTCCTAATGGCACTGTCAAAACATCAAATGGAGTTGGTGCTGCAGTACTTCTTGCATACCTTCAGTCAGCTGGGGATCATGATAAATTTGGCAAAGTTGAATCTGATGCCTGTGCAGATGACAAGCGTTCATAGGAATGCACTGAGCACAGTCACACAGATAGCAAACCTACTGATGCAACGTGCATCATCCCTGAGACAGGAAATTCAAGTTCTACTGGATATGCCCCCACCCCCAGCAAGACTTACTCTAAGAGCTCTAGGTTCCATGTCAGCTGCCATACTTCTAATATCATTAGCAAGGTCTTTTATGCGAGTACTTCAATGGACACTAGAGGTCCAGTGGCCCATCTTGTATCAGCCTCTAACTGTTCAGATCAAACTGACTTCAATCTGCAGACAGCATCTTCAGTGCTGGATGCTGTCAGATGATCTTCTTCTAGGCATACCTTTCTCCCTCCCCTCCCCAATGGCTTCAATGACCAAGGATGCTTCCTTATTAGGATGGGGAGGCAGTTTGAAGCAAGATTGTTCCAAGACTCATCCACATCAGAGACCAAATTGCACATCAGTGTTTTGGAAATGAGAGTATCCCTTTTGACTTTGCAAGACTTCGTACCTCTGGGAATGATAGCAATTCATACAGACAACATGTAAGTAGTCTGGTATATCAAAAGGCAGGGGGAACCTGCTCATACCCATTATGCTGAGAGGCCATGAGAGGGTGGGAATGGGTGATGTCTTCAAACTGCTTTCCGATTGCAATTCACATTCCTAGGGAGACCAGCATTCTATCAGACAGACTGAGCACATACATCCTGAGTCCACACAAGTGGTCCCTGAATCAGTCAGTAACGGACTTAATATTTTGCCGATGGCGCCAGCCTTGCTGAGACCTTTTTGCATCTGAACACCAAATGCAGCAAGTACTTTGCTCTGATCCCCCCAAATGGGGAGCCACCCAGGGATGTTCTAATACACCTTAGGCCTCTGGGTCTCCTGTATGCCTATCCTCTGATCCCGTTAATACCGAAGGTCCTACAGAAAGCCAGCAGGCTAAAGAGCACTCTAATCCTCATAGCCCCCTTCTGGCCTCATCAGGTATGGTTCCCTTTCCTGCAGTCTCATGCCAAATATCCACCGTGGATCCTGGATCCCAGACAGGATCTGATTCTCATCCATCTTGACACCAATCCTCCAGTCTTAGATCCCTCAGACTAACCACTTGGTTTCTCCACTTCCAGTGGTTTTAAGAAGGTTCAGGCCGGTCTCCATCTCTGAGAAATCATTCTTGCTTCTCAAAAAACATTCTACTAAAATGGTTTACAATAGCAAATGGAAAAGAGTTTCAGTGTGGGCACGGAACAAGAACATTGACCCTTTTTTCAGCTCCCATTTCAGCTGTTCTGCTTTTTCTAAGTTCTCTTTTTCAGGATGGAGCCAGTTTTTCTGTGATTAAGTTAGTTGGCAGCGATTGCTAATTTTCATGTTGCAGATGATTCACATTCACTAACATCCATCTCAACATCCAGGTTATTGCAAGACCTTCATGAAAGGAATATTTCTTCTTAGGTCACGTAAGGTCACTCAGTGATCCTTTGAACCTGCTGGTTCCTGTGACATAAAGTTTTTAGCCTGGCAAACCATTTTTCTTGTGGCCAGTACTTCAACCAAGAGGGTATCAGAACTACAGGTCTTATCATTTAAACTATCGTATATTTCCTTTTTCAAAGACAGAGTATCTGTGAGGACAAAATCTTCTTTTATGCCTAAAATGGCCAAGGAGGTGAATATAAACCAGTCTGTTCACCTTCCAGTTTTCTTTCCTAACTATTCCAACAAAGGTGACTGTATGCTGCACCTACTTGATGTTTATAGACAGTTGCATTTCTACCTACACAGGGAAAAGGAACATAGAAAAAATCTAAACAGCTATTCATCTCCTTTTCTTCCAACAGGTTAGGCGAAGCAGTGTCAAAAACAATGCTAGCTAAATGGATCACTAATTGCATTTCCACCATTTACTTCTTAAAAGGAATGCAATTGCTCCATCCTCCGAATGCCCACTCTACTCTACTTCTTCAGCCTTTTCAGCTAGAACTTCTATTGATGAAATCTGTGCTGCAGCAACTTGGTCTAAGTCACATACCTTTGTTTTGCATTACAGACTGGATATAATTTCCAGAAACATAGCATCCTTTGGCTCCGTGGTGCTCCGGCATATCCTTCATAGGGGCCACCCGGGGAGATCATGTAGCTGGGGACTCTGACCCAGTGCTGAGGAAGAATGAAGTGGACAACATTAGATTTAGCAGTTATGTACTTAACATAACTTGGTATCTGTGTTGTCCCATTTCATTTTTTGTCATGTCCAACCCAACCTTCCCCCTTCCAGGATGTCTAGAGGTATCCAGAGGAATATGAACTCCACAGAGCTCTATATTCCACGGATCTCTATCTTGAGTTTCAGCTGAGGATATTGTTATTATTATTATTATTATTATTATTATTATTATTATTATTATTATTGTGTTCATATTTGTTATTTACATACCCTTTTCACCTTTTCTGAGGCAGTAAACTCGATATGAGGAGTTAGAGGAGATGCAGGGCGTTATGGGAGTGGGAGGAGTTTGAGACTTATATCATCAGTCTTTTGGAATGGCCAGTTTGCATATGATATCACATCCAAGGACCCAGTGGTGAGGAAGAATGAAATGGGGCAACACAGATACCAAGTTATGGTAAGTCCATAACTTCTAAATCTGGTGGTATCCCTCTCATTCTGCTTCACGTATGGGTCTTGGATCTGATCTTCAGATCCAACTTGGCCACCTCCCACAGACTTTTGCTTCAGACTGAAACTCCTCCCCTACCCATAATCCTTTACCTCTAGCCCAATCTCCTCAGATCTCATTTGTAGCTGGTGTGCCTAGACATGATTTCCAGGCTCAGGTAAGTCTGAACCTTTTTGGAACGATTTTTGGTGCTTCATTACTGTACTTTTCTCCTAGTTGATCGCATTGATAGTGTAAATCCTCTCCTTCCCTCTTCTTTAGTTTTCATGGTGCATAAGGCTTTCTTTGCTAGCCTTTCTTCCTCTTCTTTCAGGCTTCATCCCTTCTTTTTCTAAAACTGTCTATAGTTTTGATAGTTATATTTTTAGTAATAGTTATTATAGTTATAATAGTTTTTTGTCATTAGCAGTAGTCGTTGGATAGTCTGTCCTTGTTAGTTAGCATTTACTATGGAGAAGCCGACTGGTTTCAATAGGTGCTCCAAGTGTGATAGAAAGATTCTGCACTCAGATGCTCATGATCTATGTGTATATTGCTTAGGGTCGGCTCATCTGGACACCCCTTGCAGCATTTGTGAGTGGGTCAACCCTAAAGCCTTACAGAAAAGGATAAACAAACTGATCATGCAGGGTCTTTTGCCCACTACTGCTTTTTCTCTAGGGGCTCAAACCCCCCTCCAAGCATTCGCTCAGCTCCAAGGCAAAGAAAAGGCACCTTAAGGAACTGAGGGTGTCTTTGAAACCAACTGCCAAAGCTCTGAAGATTTCAGATCCAACTATGTCAGCGCAGAGGCGTTTGTCTGCTCTGTTAGATCCAATGGACTTAACAGCTCTGATTGAGCCCTCCACTTCTGCCATGCCTCTGGATCTTAAGTCTTTGGATCCATAGGTCTTCAGATCCGCAGTGTTCCCCCAGGTCTCCAGGGAGATCCATCACTTTGGTTTCTCTGACAATGCCATCTAAGATCTTGCAGACCCCCAGACATTCTTGCCCATCTTTAGTGGCTTCTTCTAGATCCTCTATCCATAATCAAGGCCCAGATTCAAATGAGGGCTGTTTCTGCTCCATCCCCTCATGGATCCAAGCCTACCCAGCCTGTGCCTTTTTCTCCTTCTCTGATCTGGATTTTGGTTTCAGAGCCCCAGGACAGTAGTCTCCTGAGGGATTCAGGGTCAGATCGGAGGGCCTATGCTTCCTCTACTCTGACCATTACCTTGAATGCCTCTGCTCCAAGATCTTTGGATCAGAGTGCGCCCCGGATTTGGGATGTTGTGGCTGGATCCAAGGGGAGACATTTGGCTCCAGTGATTTTGGATCAGTCCCTTCCCCTTGAAGCTTTGGACCTTGACAGCACAGGATCGGTTCTGTCTGGGAGTCAGGGTTCTGGTGAGCTGCATGCATCTTTCTTGGTAGCTTCAGCTCCTAGGGAGCTAGGTAGGGTCTCTCTGGGACCCTCAGGTTTCCAGACATTAGAAAAGGCTTTCTTTGTCAGAAGAGTGCCAGTCCCTTTGACTGCTGCTCCACCCTGTGTACCCATTCTGGATCGGGGCCTTGGATCTACCATTCCTGTCCAGAGTCAGCCTGCCTCGAAGGACCTCCAGCCTGTGCCACCTGAGTTGGCCCCTTCCTCTTCTGAATCCTCCACTGAGTACTCACTGAGGAGATTCCATGGAAGAGGATGAGCAAAAGGAGTCATGTGGACTCCCTTATGGAGTCCCTCACCGAGGATACCGATTATGATGAGGGAGGGGGGTCTCCTAAAATGCCACCAGATGATGTCTCCTTTGCAGACATCCTAGAGATCTTGAAGTTAAAAGGTGGCTGGTCTTCCAAAAGCCCAGTTTTGGAGGAATCTGTATTCCTGGAGGCCTTCAGGACAGAACCATTTACATCTTGGGTGCTCCCCCTGGTGAATACTCTTGTAGACCTTGTAACCCGTCAGGCCTGGAAAGAGATGAACACCATAGAATCAGTTCCTAAATGTCCAGATAAAATCCTTTCACCCCCTGAGGATCATACTATTTGGACTAAAGGTATTCCACATGATGCTATGTGGTGGCAGCTGCTACTAAGAAAGAGCTCGACTGTCCATCCCCCAAACAGGGAGTCTAGAGTGATGGACAGGTTCGTGAAGCACACTTATGCCTCAGCTACCTTTTTGCTTAGGGCACTCAAATTATCTGGCACATTTTACTTGCCTTCAGAGAGACATGGTGTAGGAATTCTCTGACTCTCTGGTGGAGTGTATACCTAAGGGGGAGTTTGATAAAATGTCCCCTAAGCTAGTCACTCTTACTTCTATAGCTAACTCCTCCATGGGACTCATTTCTCACTCAGTGGAGGGTTCTTCTAGAGCATCCGGCACTGATATCATAATGCATAGTCATGCTTGGATGAGGCTGTACAATTTCGTGGAGCCGTTTAAGTGTCTTTTGTCAGTGCCTCCTTCGATGGTTCCTCATTGTTTGGATCCTCTGTTAAGGACACTCTGACCCGCAGCGAGCAAGAAAGTAAGACCTTGTTTGCTGTGGAGATTAAGTTTTCTACCTCTCAGTGAACCTACTCTAGGAATCAAAGAGAGGCTAAGAAAACTTGGTTCCATAAGTCACAAGGTTCTTTTCCTGACCAAAGTGGAGAGGCTGTAATGGGAGATGCTGCCCTAGAGGCAAAGGGGGCCTGCATAACCATGGCTATAGGGTATCCTTTCCCGACAAGTCATTTCAGTTCTATCAAAGTGCTGCCTGACTGTCCTGCTCTAGAGGCAATCAGGGGTTGGTTTTCTCTGCACTGAAGTGCCTGGGCCCAAATCACTTCAAAAGCTTGGGTGTGAAATATTATATCCAGAGACTACTACATTCCCTTTTCCCTTCCTCTGCCAAATGTACTGAAGAGACCTGCCAACTTTTCATCCAGTCAGAGGGAGTTGGTAGTTGCCGGAATCGACAAATTGCTGCAGAAAAGAGTCATCCAAGTGGTCCCAGCCAATCAGAAAGGGTCCAGAACTTACTCCCATATATTTTTGGTACCAATAAAGACAGGGGGCCTATGGTCTATTCTGGACTTAAGCAATCTCAACTTGCACATGAAGAAGACCAAATTCTGGATGGTGATGGTTCAGTCCATCCTCCCATTGCTGAGGAAGGAAGACTGGATGTGCTCGGTATATTTCAAGGATGAGTACTATCACATAAACTAGAGAGGTGCTTCAGAAGTCATTTGCACTTCCGCCTGGGTGCTAATCACTTTCAGTTTTGAGCCCTGCCCTTCAGTCTTACCATAGCTCCCTGGGTGTTTACCAAGTGTATGGCAGTGGTTGCAGCTCCTCTCTAACTGCAGGGGTTTCAGGTAATCCTGTATGTGGATGATAGGCTCCTGAATGCCCCCATTCAACATCAGCTTTATCAGGCCAGGGATTATCTTTAGCAGTTGTCTCACTTTCTTGGTATCTCTATAAATTTGGACAAGTCACAACCAGTACCTGTTCAGAACTTGGAATTCATTACAGTACAACTGAACATTTCTACTCATATAGCTGCTTTGCCACAACATCGCAGTGACACTTTGAAATCTCAAGTTCAAGCCATTCTGAATCTCCCATCTCCTCCATAAGGTTGATTCTAAGAGCTTTGGGATCTATGGCAGTTTCCATACTTTTGGTTCCACTAGCCAGGTACTATATGCACATTCTCCAATGGACGCTATCTGTTCAGTGGTCTATTCTACATCAGCCCCTATCTGCTTCTGTCAGACTGAAAAACATTTGCATGTCCCATGTACGGTGGTGGATTCAAGCAGATCTGAGAATTGGCAGACCTTTCACTCTCCCCTTACCCTCAGCCACTTTGACCACGGATGCTTCCCATCTAGGGTGGGGGGGCATTTCCAGGGGAAGATGGTTCAAGACACATGGACTCAGATAGAGACCAGCCTGCATATCAATGTCTTCGAGATGTCACTACAAGCCTTTCAGGATGTCCTCCCCTCAGAGACTATTGCTATTCACACAGACAACATATCAGTAGTCTGGTACTTCAACAAGCAAGGAGGAACCCGGTTGTACCCTCTCTTCAGAGAGGACAGCAGGGTCTGGGAATGGGTGATCTCTTCAAACTGCTTTCGACTTGCAACACATGTACTAGTGAAATTCATCATGTTAGCAGACAGGGTCAGCAGGTCTATTCTGATGCCTCATGAGTGGTCCCTCAGTCAATCACTAGTGAATGAGATATTTGACTGTTGGGTTCTGCCCTGCTGCAACCTTTTGCATCCCCTTAGAACAACAAATACAGCAGTTATTTTGCTCTGATTCCCCCTTCAGGGGGTTCCCCGATGGAGATCTGATCCACTACTGGCTTCCAGAACTACTGTATGCTTGTCCCCCTTTTCCTTTGATCCCAAGATTTCTTCAGAAAGCCAAATGGTAGAAGTGTATTGTGATCCTTATTGCCCCCTTTTGGCCTCATCAGGTGTGGTTCCCCTTCCACTGGGCTCATCTCAAACATCTTCCATGGATGCCGAAACCCAAACGAGACCTCCTTTCTCACCTGACATTAGGATGCCATCCTGATCTCCCCATTCTCAAGTTAGCTGCATGGTTTCTCCAGTTCCTATGGTTGCTAGAGGGTCCAGGTTATCCTCTCCATTCAAAGCTATCCCTTTGGCCTCTAAGAAAGCATCTGGTAAGAAGGTATACAATCGTCATCTCATCATCATCTTCTTTCGGCTGTTCCCACTGGGGGTCGCCACAGCGGATCATCTGTTTCCATTTCTTCCTGTCCTCTGCATCATGCTCTTTCACACCAACCGCCTGCATGTCCTTTCTCACCACATCCATAAACCTTATCTTAGGCCTTCCTCTTTTCCTCTTACCTGGCAGCTCCATCCTTAGCATCCTTTTCCCAATATACCCAGCATCCCTCCTCAGCACACGTCCAAACCAACGCAATCTCGTCTCTCTTGCTTTGTTACCAAACTGTCCAGCCTGAGCTGACCCTCTAATATACTGATTCCTAATCCTGTCCATCCTAGTCACACCCAGTGCAAATCTTAACATCTTTAACTCTGCCACATCCAGCTCTGACTCCTGCCTTTTCGACAATGCTACCGTCTCTAACCCATATAACATAGCTGGTCTCACTACCCTCTTGTAGACCTTCCCTTTCACTCTTATTGGTACCCGTCTGTCACAAATCAGTCCTGACACTCTTCTCCACCCATTCCACCCTGCCTGTACTCTCTTTTTCACCTCTCTTCCACACTCACCATTACTCTGAACTGTTGGTCCCAAGTACTTAAACTCATCCACCTTTACCAACTCTACTCCCTGCATCCTCACCAGTCCTCTACCCTCCCTCTCATTTACACACATATATTATGTTTTAGCCCTGCTGACCTTCATTCCTCTCCTCTCTAAAGCATATCTCCACCTCTCCAGGGTCTCCTCAACCTGTTCCCTACTCTCACTGCATATCATAATGTCATCTGCAAACATCATAGTCCACGGGGCCTCCTGTCTAATCTTATCTGTTAACCTGTTTATCACCACCGCAAATAAGAAAGGGCTCAGAGCTGATCCTTCATGTAATCCCACCTCCACCTTAAACGTATCTGTCACTCCCACCGCAGTCCTCACCAATGTCACACTACCCTTGTACATATCCTGTACCACTCTTGCATACTTCTCTGTCACTCCCGACTTCCTCATACAATACCACAACTCCTCTCTAGGCACCCTGTCATATGCTTTCTCTAAGTCCAGAAAGACACAATGCAACTCCTTCTGACCTTCTCTGTATTTCTCCGACAACACTCTCAGAGCAAATATTGCATCTGTAGTGCTCTTTCTTGGTATGAAACCATACTGCTGATCACTAATCATCACCTCCCTTCTTAACCTAGCTTCCACTACTCTTTCCCATAACTTCAAGCTGTGACTAATCAGTTTTATCCCTCTGTAGTTACTGCAGCTCTGCACATCACCCTTATTCTTAAAGATAGATACCAAAACATTTTTTCTCCACTCCTCAGGCATCCTCTGACTTTCCAAAATTTCATTAACTCATTCACCCCGAGTGCCTTCTCATGGCGCCTGTGCCTTTAAGGCCGAGCGCGCCATGAGAAGATACAGTTTTCAAGCCATTCACCCCGAGTGCTTCCACAAGCGAGTGAAAATGTACTGCTAATTTTTACTGCAACTTAATGTAAAACACTCTGAAATCGTAACTAAATATGTAATTTATCATATCTAGTTACGATTCAGTGTGTTTTAACATTAAGGTCACATTGAAGTTTTTTTAGAAAAAACGTTTGAAAAGTTCTTGCTAAGCAAGTGGTGGCAGCCATTCGGATTCTTGCATTCCGAGCCACCACTTGCATAACACCTCCACCCCATAACCAAGCTTCTTTTGTTTGCCCCTAATAAATAGCGGGTCCAGCAGCAGGTATTTCGTTCTTTTTGCGAAGAACTGGAGATTTTACCTGCTACTGGATCCTCTACTTTACACTACGAGGAGTTCCCGTTCAGCCACTGCAGTTTCGAATTACCGGTCAGCTCAGCACAGCAACTACCTTCTCTTCCTGCCGTTCCCTACCCAATTGGTAAGGTATTGTACATGTTTCTTCCTGTAATACCACCGGTTTATTTTTAACGCCAAGATTCCTGTGTTTTCTTTGTTGCCAAGATGTTGTCTACAGTTGGACCCTTTTTTTTTTTCGTGCTTGTGCCTTGGTGCACCCGAGACTATGAAACATAACCTGTGACTTTGCTTACTGAGACCGGAGCTTCAGTGCATGCACAGATGAGTACAAAATGTTATAAGTTCCCCTGTATCGTGTATTGTTGTAGTACAAAAGAATCACTAGGTAGCCATACACTGATTTAATTTTTCTTCCCCCAAGAGTTTCCTTGTATCATTCTGAGGCGACCGCCTTGGGCGCCGTACAGGTAAGGCTGGTGAAGGGCGCAATGTTACTTATTTGTTTTTCCACCACGTAAAGTCTGTCTCGGCGTCCTGTCTCCTAAGTTCGTCCTAAGTTGAAGTCTGGATGACTGACGATAGCAGGCAAAACAAGCTGGCTTCTGCAAAGAAGGTACGGTTTAGCTGTAGACATTGGGAAATTATTCCATAATGAGATCGTAGGTTACGAGAGAAGGACCAAGTATAGTAACAGCAGTTACCATGAAATGTGATGCAAAGTGCTTGAAAGTACCGCCAGGCAACAAGGAAATTAAAATCCACAGTTTATTCACAACCACACGAAAAATATCATATTTCTTAAAACATATTTTTCGTGTGGTTGTGAATAAACTGTGGATTTTAATTTCCTTGTTGCCTGGCGGTACTTTCAAGCACTTTGCATCACATTTCATGGTAACTTTTGGTGGTTTTTCAACTGGATGCTATCGCTTATCATAGAAAATAATAGAATAAGTCTTGCATTGTTCAATAGTAACATCAGTGTCTCTGTCCACGTCTATTGGACCTTTACGTTTTCACTAACGTCCACAGTAGCACTACACATAGCCAGTGCTGGAAATACCGAGGATGTTAAGTTGGGGCATGTCAGCGGTGACAGCAGATGTAGGGCGAGACATGGGAGGTCGATCCGGGAGATTGATTTGGACCCCGTTTGTTTCCTTTGTTTTATGATGGTTTCTCTCTGGAATGGGCTGTGCTTCAAAGCGGGTTCTGGGCGTCATTGGTAAGTGTGTTTTGATGACCCACACTTTTTGTTACGGTTTCAACTACTTGTCCTTTTTGTTATATGTAGTTCCTGTTGCAGCTACACTTAACAAGTTTTGCAGATGCTTGGCATTCTCTGTGGAGTGTTGTGGTGAAGTTAGTCTAGTACTAACCTATGAACACTCTTTTCCACCACCCCCGGAAGTTGTGATAGTCTCCCTATGTTCTCTTGTCGAGGTAGCATTGGCTGACAGGTGCGCAGTGATGCATTGCAAGTACTGTGTACTGGTGCAGGGGTATTTAACTTTAAATTAAAAGTTTTAAACTAGGAATCACTGTGCACATGCTGTGGCCCTTTTGCATTTGGTTTTAGTAGTTTACCAGTTGCAGACTTCAGGCTCTTAATGGAGCTTCGGAGCTAACCCCCCCCCCCTCCATTTTACATAAGAACTGGCGTTTATTCTGTAGCATGTATTCAAAACATTTTACTTGCAGTGTTTAACTTAATAACTAGTGATGTAACCTACATTATCACAATTTTAGCAAAGGTTTGTTGTTTACGGACTAATTTTCACCCATTTTGAATGATTTATGCACTTGTATTCCTACACATACCGGCCACAAATGACTTATTGGTGTTTTATTGCTGTGCAGTAATAATTCTGTGAATCTGACTTCATAGCCTCTGAAATATTTCCTATTTCCTATTGCAGCATAAAATGAACAAGCAAGAGTAGTTGGCTTTCGGTATTAAAAATGTAGGCTTTTGTGATCAGATGCTGTTCTTCTTTGGTTTATCTTTTGCCAGTATTGCCCTAAGTGGAGTTGACACTGTGAAATGAGTGCTGTTTATGTATGGGGAAATATACTAAGAATCCTTTGTACAGTTGAAGTTTTTGAAAAACCTTGGGCATGTTTGATAGTGGATTGCCAAATCTGTTTGCGGTATTACAGGCAGTTTACGTGCTTTTGATGCAGAAGGCTGTGGGTTCTACTTCCACAGTATGTAGATGGATTGCTGATACTGTACTGTGTTGTACTTTTTACTTTGGCGGAGATACCTAGTAACTATGAACTTATCAGTTTGCCATCCATTCCGTAATGCAATCTTACTAGCTTACTAGCACAAACTCTAGCTATGCCACTGATCAGTAAGCCATGGAAAATGACTTTTTGAGGTCCTAGCGAACATTTGGAAGTCTGGTTTCTAGGTGGGTAATGTGTAGTTGGAGAGAACTGGTATGTGCACATTATACTGCATGGGTCATGTTTGATTTTACAGCTTGTGTATACTCTGCTCTACTAATGAAGTCACTGGGGCTACTGTTTCATGTTGGTTGTCGTGAATACTTGGAAGGGCTGCTCAAAGGGTTGTTGATGGAAATGTTGCATTCTGGTGCTCGTGCATAGTAGGGCAAACTGCGAAAGGGGTCGCTGGGGAGATGTTGCATTTTGATTTTACTTCTGGGTCCTGTGTTGCTGAGCGTTAACTCTTCGTGGTTTTGGTTTGCTTTTTTGGACTTCCTGGAGGGTACAGATCTTTATTGTTGGTTTGTAATAGGAGCTTATGCTATGCCTCTATAGGAATAACTGCTTCAAAATAGATCTCAAACAGTACTCCGATCAGTCCTTGTCATGCTGTGGGGTGCAGAAAGGTTTTGATAAAATCACCGCTGTTTTGGCTATAGTGTGGTAGGTACGTACGATCTGCAAGATATTATCGGGCTTTCCACCGGCAGGTTGTGTTTGGTGGGGAGGGGTCTGTGTAGTTACTAGCGCACGAGGGTGGGAATAGCCAATCGCATTCAGATTTTTTTACTTTCACCGAGCCAGCTTTTTGATACTTGACTGATATACCAAGGCGAACTGTGTAGTATGGATACCAAAAAGCTAATGTCTTTTCCTGGAAGAAATGCATAAAGTGCTAGCGAAATGGGATAAGTAAAATATAATCAGAAACGAGCGAACTACTGAAAGCGGACTCTTTATTCACACTTGGTAAGTGCTTTCACTGACTGTGATATGCCAATGCTCGTTTCTGTTTTAGCAATTTTTTTGTTGTATAATCCAAGGCAGAGTCCGCAGACCCGTGCGTGTGGAATGGTATCTTGACAGTTATGTACAAGATGAAAGCATTACTGCATTCTCCTAAGTATGTAACTTTGACGGTTTACCGGGGCACGAAGGGACACGTATGTTCTAACCAAGCTGTATGCTAATTGTCTATTCTATAGTTATGAAAGTTTTAGTGTGTGTACATAGACAGACTTGCACCTAGTTTTTAGTTTGCTTTTTCAGTCATCCTTAGCATTCACAGTAGTATGATAAAAGAAGTGTGCATTTTAATGATATTTTCAAGTAGTGTAGTAACCTAAAATATGGCACCTTCGAAAAGTGTAGTCCACCAAGATGCAAGGTGTTGAGAGGGGCTAGAGAATGTGCATGTATTTTTGTCTCTCTCTATTGGGCATACTGATCTTCCTGTGAACATAGCTCTCAATTGTCCAGATTTTTCCCTTGTATTCTGTTTGTCATAAAATTTTGTTTTTCTGGCCCATTTTTTCAAATTGATGAGGATTAAGGTCAGAAAATGTTGATAGTCATTTGAGTTTCAGACTTCATAGCCTTTGTAATAGGGCAAAACCTGTTCTATCGACTTTTTACAATTTTAAAAGCAATGTTTAAAATTGTCCCTATCTTTGGGCCTTTATCCTCCCGTTATTTATGGCTTTGTCCAGATCCCCGAATGGGGCCTGTATGTTGTACTCATAGGCAGATAGCAAAGTTTGTTTGGGACATAGGTTATGGAAATTATGATATTTTTTTTCATATTTTGGTAAATAACTTTGCAAGGGAGCATCTGCATGTGCCAAGTAATATCTCATTTTGAAGAAAGTATTGCTGGTTCCAAAATAGTAAAATAATTGTTCTTGTATGTTTGACACATGTGCAGATATCAAAGTTTGTTTGGTACTTATGATTATGGAAATTATAATTTTTTTCATATTTGGTAAATAATTTTCAAAGGGAGCATCTGAATGTGCCAAATATCCCATTTTGATGACCCATTATAGCATGATATAAATTGAGGATACCATGCTATATTGAGCAAGTTAGGAAGTAGGATTTCTCTGAAAAAAAATTCTACTTCGGTATAGGATTACTGAAGGAAGACAAGATGTCTGGTAATGTATCTACAATGCACTGTATACCTATCAGTATCATGGATGTCAGACACAGGGAGATCAACCAATATATTTTCAATGTTTTATATCAAACTCAAAGCTTAGAAAGGCCTTCAAAGAGTTTAACAGATCCTACGTCAAATGCTCTGCCACAGTTGTCCAAATCTCTTTCAAACGATGAAGTTTACAATTGTTATCCTGAGTGACATTTATACTTTGTATTGTTAAATGATCTGAATTTTTTCTTTATTAATGTATGACAGTATAAAATTGTTTTGTGGAGCTTTTCAACTGGGCCTCTGCTGAAAAGGCATTTGTTTCCTAGCTGGACTTTCCCAGTAAAAAATGAAGGTAAATAAATACATGTATGCATACATACATACATGTATGGGTCTACTTTATAGGTTCATAGGTTCATACTAGGCTATCTGCCCTAGGGCCAGAATGTGTTTGGCTTTCGCCACCCAGATCGCCTCTGAGCAGGCGGTATGCCACTGAGTAGAGCTAGAGTTTCTTTAACCGGGCAGCATATGGCATCTGTTTGAGCCCTTTGATCCTCTTGGTGAGGTACTTTTGGGGTCTTTCCAATTGCTGCAAGTGTCTGGTAAGGTACATCCCAAAAGGCGGATTGTACTCCATTATGGGCCTGATGAGGGATAAGTAAAGAGGCACGATGAAGTCCCCTGATCTAGATGTGAATCCCTTCATGATTAGGTGGGCTATATAAAATGTTTTTCTAACCACTTTGGCCACGTGGTTGTCAAATGAGAGATTGCTATCAAGTTGGGTACCCAGGTCCCTAATTGCTTCTTCCGTACTTAATGGATTACCACTTATGTGGTAATTTGTGGGCACTTTGTTTTTGCCAAAGGGGATGACTATACACTTTTTGACGTTTAGCTTGAGGCCATGGCTCTGGCAACAGTTGTCTGTTTCTATGAGGCCCTTTTGTAGGATGCTTGTCAGCTGGAGAGTCGATTATGGCATCCAGTTTGCAGTCATTTGCGAACTTGGTCAGCCACAGTCCTTCCATGTTAGCCTGTACCTCCGAGAAATGGTGGTGTCACATACTAGGAAATGTTACTGTAGTGTTTTTCGGGAGAAACATTTTATTGAGGTGCATGTATACCAGGACATAGTAATGTTACTTAGGGAAATAATTCATTGTATTTCAGGGAAGTGCTTGTGGATACATAGTCTGACTGCTGTAGTGACCGCTGGGCGAAATAGTTTTTGCTTTTTGGTGATTGTGCATACACAATACAAACAACTCGATGGGTTACTGGGGAAGCATAGAAATTTAGTGTGACAATTTCATATGGTTACATTACTTAAAATACAGCACAGAAATGTATTTATAGTGTAATATACTAGCATATAAGACATTGGATACACCATTGATTAAATAGTGTAAAATAAGCAGACAATCACTTCTGCTTGTAGTATTCTATTTGTGATTAGTAGTTTCATGAGTGAGATTCTTCATCAACTAGCTATCCTCCAAAACCACTTTGTGGTAATCTAGAGCAATCCATTGGCAGCTGATTTTGTAGTTGAAGATTTGAATGTATTGCAGGTATTTTAGGTTATTGTAGGTGATTATACTTACACACGTGATTGTCCAGGGACTGACGTGAAAACAAACAAAAAAAAAAATGTATTGACATTTTGTTAACCAGGTTAGTCCAGTTGAGCCAGGGGCCCATTTTCAGTGGACACCTGAGGAGAAAAGCTCTGGAAATAATACAAATAATTATGATATTTAGAAAATATGAAAGTAGGGTCACAGAAACCTAGTACAAGTCAAATTTGTGCACAGCATACAGTGCATAGGTAAAATAACAGTAGAGTACAAATTCCAAAACTTGAGAGTTTATAGCGGAGGCCAAAGAACAATAAAAAGATTGAGAATATTACACTGAGAACAGTATGAATACAAATAGGAAGATGAGAAGAGAGGAGACTATCTTGTTTAGCTTGTTCAGAACCCCAATCATTCATCATCATATGTAAGTGTTGTACTATTTGACTATGGCCTTATAACAGATAATATATAGCAATATGTAAGTGTTGTACTATTTGACTATGGCCTTATAACAGATTGTGACTGTTGCATAACACCTGCAGAAGGTAATGTAATGAATGTCAACAATTATCACCTGTGTCTGGGCATGCATAACTTTGCAAGTCATTAGCACAGTGCACCATGCATAACTTTGCAAGTCATTAGCACAGTGCAGTTACAATATAGCTGAGTCATTGTCACTTTTCAGGTAAAACTGTCAGCAGCTGTCACTGTTATTCACATAAGCAGAAGTCGTTATCACATTGATGAATGCACGACTAACATTTGGCTGTTTCTCCACTTGCAGTGATTGCAATACACCCCACCCTCCACACTACTTTCATATGTCATGAATAAAATTTCAAGAAATATCAGCAGTCTAGGAGGAAAATTGTAGACATTACATCTTCAATTGCTGTTTTTCTTGAGAAAGTGGCTAGAATAAGAGGATTTGTGGTGTACTTTATGAATAATTTGAGTATATATTATTATTGACTGCCTTGCATTATTATCATTGGTTTTGTATTATGAATCTTTAATGTTTTATAATGATTGATAAGTGAAGCAGTTGGGAGCATGCAGTATAGGACATTAGTGTTTCTTTTCATTTTAAATGCCCATAATAGACCTTTTGGTAATCTTGTAGGTCAGGACAGCAATTAGTGAGTTACTTCAGTCCCTCATCCCTTAGGTCCATTGCTGAATGGGCACATGTAAAGAGAAAAGGCAGAGGTAAGGCAGACTGCTGGCACTGAAGGAGGTCATGAGACCATAGTGGTATCAGCAGTCTGAGTGGGCAGCCGGCACAGCTATGGGACACTACAGATAACCAACATCTGGAGCCCCATGCCTGTCCTTGGCATATTAGTGGAGCGGCGGTCCTTACCCTGCTTTTTCTCTTTACATGTGCCCTGGCTGTGCACCCTTGTCAGTGTCCACCCATGCTTTATTTCAGATAAGGTAAGACTGTCTTCTGCTGTTCTGGGAGTCACTGGGAAGGGAGCAGCCAAAAACCTTACGCTGTCCCATCGCCGAATATTGTGTTGCTGGGTGCATCACAGGGGGCATACCCGGCCAGCATGGATCTTGTGATCCACCGGGATCGCACTTGGGAACCTGGAGACTCTACAGCACAGTCCCATAGTGCTGCTGTCCTCGGTAAGCATGGGCTTGGGTGTGCCACTGTGATGTACTGCAAAAACATGCAAAAAGACACAGCCTGGGTCAGTCTTGGTCTTTTGACATGTTGCCTTGATGTACCTCTCCCCTCAGTCTCCCTCCCTTCCAGTAGGTCAGGACAGCAATTAGTGAGTTACTTCAGTCCCTCATCCCTTAGGTCCATTGCTGAATGGGCACATGTAAAGAGAAAAGGCAGAGGTAAGGCAGACTGCTGGCACTGAAGGAGGTCATGAGACCATAGTGGTATCAGCAGTCTGAGTGGGCAGCCGGCACAGCTATGGGACACTACAGATAACCAACATCTGGAGCCCCATGCCTGTCCTTGGCATATTAGTGGAGCGGCAGTCCTTACCCTGCTTTTTCTCTTTACATGTGCCCTGGCTGTGCACCCTTGTCAGTGTCCACCCTTGCTTTATTTCAGATAAGGTAAGACTGTCTTCTGCTGTTCTGGGAGTCACTGGGAAGGGAGCAGCCAAAAACCTTACGCTGTCCCATCGTCGAATATTGTGTTGCTGGGTGCATCACAGGGGGCATACCCGGCCAGCATGGATCTTGTGATCCACCGGGATCGCACTTGGGAACCTGGAGACTCTACAGCACAGTCCCATAGTGCTGCTGTCCTCGGTAAGCATGGGCTTGGGTGTG
This sequence comes from Protopterus annectens, assembly GCF_019279795.1. Taxonomy (NCBI): domain Eukaryota; kingdom Metazoa; phylum Chordata; order Ceratodontiformes; family Protopteridae; genus Protopterus; species Protopterus annectens. The sequence continues at coordinate 1,477,879,105 of NC_056741.1, forward strand.
CCACTGTGATGTACTGCAAAAACATGCAAAAGACACAGCCTGGGTCAGTCTTGGTCTTTTGACATGTTGCCTTGATGTAGCTCTCCCCTCAGTCTCCCTCCCTTCCGGTAGGTCAGGACAGCAATTAGTGAGTTACTTCAGTCCCTCATCCCTTAGGTCCATTGCTGAATGGGCACATGTAAAGAGAAAAGGCAGAGGTAAGGCAGACTGCTGGCACTGAAGGAGGTCATGAGACCATAGTGGTATCAGCAGTCTGAGTGGGCAGCCGGCACAGCTATGGGACACTACAGATAACCAACATCTGGAGCCCCATGCCTGTCCTTGGCATATTAGTGGAGCGGCGGTCCTTACCCTGCTTTTCTCTTTACATGTGCCCTGGCTGTGCACCCTTGTCAGTGTCCACCCATGCTTTATTTCAGATAAGGTAAGACTGTCTTCTGCTGTTCTGGGAGTCACTGGGAAGGGAGCAGCCAAAACCTTACGCTGTCCCATCGCCGAATATTGTGTTGCTGGGTGCATCACAGGGGCATACCGCCAGCATGGATCTTGTGATCCACCGGGATCGCACTTGGGAACCTGGAGACTCTACAGCACAGTCCCATAGTGCTGCTGTCCTCGGTAAGCATGGGCTTGGGTGTGCCACTGTGATGTACTGCAAATCATGCAAAAAGACACAGCCTGGGTCAGTCTTGGTCTTTTGACATGTTGCCTTGATGTAGCTCTCCCCTCAGTCTCCCTCCCTTCCGGTAGGTCAGGACAGCAATTAGTGAGTTACCTCAGTCCCTCATCCCTTAGGTCCATTGCTGAATGGGCACATGTAAAGAGAAAAGGCAGAGGTAAGGCAGACTGCTGGCACTGAAGGAGGTCATGAGACCATAGTGGTATCAGCAGTCTGAGTGGGCAGCCGGCACAGCTATGGGACACTACAGATAACCAACATCTGGAGCCCCATGCCTGTCCTTGGCATATTAGTGGAGCGGCGGTCCTTACCCTGCTTTTTCTCTTTACATGTGCCCTGGCTGTGCACCCTTGTCAGTGTCCACCCTTGCTTTATTTCAGATAAGGTAAGACTGTCTTCTGCTGTTCTGGGAGTCACTGGGAAGGGAGCAGCCAAAAACCTTACGCTGTCCCATCGTCGAATATTGTGTTGCTGGGTGCATCACAGGGGGCATACCCGGCCAGCATGGATCTTGTGATCCACCGGGATCGCACTTGGGAACCTGGAGACTCTACAGCACAGTCCCATAGTGCTGCTGTCCTCGGTAAGCATGGGCTTGGGTGTGCCACTGTGATGTACTGCAAAAACATGCAAAAAGACACAGCCTGGGTCAGTCTTGGTCTTTTGACATGTTGCCTTGATGTAGCTCTCCCCTCAGTCTCCCTCCCTTCCGGTAGGTCAGGACAGCAATTAGTGAGTTACTTCAGTCCCTCATCCCTTAGGTCCATTGCTGAATGGGCACATGTAAAGAGAAAAGGCAGAGGTAAGGCAGACTGCTGGCACTGAAGGAGGTCATGAGACCATAGTGGTATCAACAGTCTGAGTGGGCAGCCGGCACAGCTATGGGACACTACAGATAAACAACATCTGGAGCCCCATGCCTGTCCTTGGCATATTAGTGGAGCGGCGGTCCTTACCCTGCTTTTTCTCTTTACATGTGCCCTGGCTGTGCACCCTTGTCAGTGTCCACCCATGCTTTATTTCAGATGAGGAAGGGAAGATGTTCACTGGTTCAGAAGGGATGGCATTCACCTAACTGAGGAGGCCATTGCATTCTTCTTGACCAACCTCCACAATGGCGTGAGGAGAGCCCTGCATGATTGTGAGAAGAATGGAAAACACCCATGACCAAGCTGGACCAGTATAGTAAGTAAAACACTATTATGAAATGTGTTATGTAAAATTTATTTCTCTGAGCTTGGCAAATAACTGTTATGGAAATTATGATATTTTTTCATATTTTGGTAAATAACTTTGCAAGGGAACATCTGAATGTGCCAAGTAATATCTCATTTTGAAGACAGTATTGCTGGCTCTAATATGGTAAAAGAATTGTGCCAGTATGTTTGACACATGTGCAGAAATCAAAGTTTGTTTGAGACTTATGGTTATGGAAATCATGATATTTTTTCATATTTTGGTAAATAACTTTGCAAGGGAGCATCTGAATGTGCCAAGTAATATCTCATTTTGAAGACAGTATTGCTGGTTCTAATATGGTAAAAGAATTGTGCCAGTATGTTTGACACATGTGCAGATATCAAAGTTTGTTTGAGACTTATGGTTATGGAAATTATAATTTTTTCATATTTTGGTAAATAACTTTGCAAGGGAGCATATGAATGTGCTAAGTAATACCTCATTTTGAAAAGATTATTTATAGTTCTAACATGGTAAAAGAATTGTGCCAGTATGTTGTACTCATGTGCAGAAATCAAAGTTTGTTTGAGACTTATGGTTATGGAAATTATGATATTTTTTCATATTTTGGTAAATAACTTTGCAAGGGAGCATCTGAATGTGCCAAGTAATATCTCATTTTGAAGACAGTATTGCTGGTTCTAATATGGTAAAAGAATTGTGCCAGTATGTTTGACACATGTGCAGATATCAAAGTTTGTTTGAGACTTATGGTTATGGAAATTATAATTTTCTTTCATATTTTGGTAAATAACTTTGCAAGGGAGCATATGAATGTGCTAAGTAATACCTCATTTTGAAAAGATTATTTATAGTTCTAACATGGTAAAAGAATTGTGCCAGTATGTTGTACTCATGTGCAGAAATCAAAGTTTGTTTGAGACTTATGGTTATGGAAATTATGATATTTTTTCATATTTTGGTAAATAACTTTGCAAGGGAGCATCTGAATGTGCCAAGTAATATCTCATTTTGAAGACAGTATTGCTGGTTCTAATATGGTAAAAGAATTGTGCCAGTATGTTTGACACATGTGCAGAAATCAAAGTTTGTTTGAGACTTATGGTTATGGAAATTATGATATTTTTCATATTTTGGTAAATAACTTTGCAAGGGAGCATCTGAATGTGCCAAGTAATATCTCATTTTGAAAAGATTATTTATAGTTCTAACGTGGTAAAAGAATGGTACCTGTATGTTGTACTCATAGGCAGATATCAAAGTTTGTTTCTGACTTAGGTTATGGAAATTATGATTTTTTCCATATTTTGGTAAATAACTTTGCAAGGGAGCACCACATTGTGTGAAGTAATGCATCATTTTGAAGACAGTGTTACTCCTTACAACATGGTAAAAGAACTATGTCTAGGCACTGTACACACGTACAGATATTACAGTTTGTTTAGTCTTGTACAAATATGAAAATTATACATTTACAGTACTTCTCATTATTATGCCCATATCTTTGCGAGGGAGCATGGTAATCACACAAATGATGCGTCATTTTGAAGCTGACATTCAGATGCACAACTTCTACACTGATATGTAGGCTCTGTCTGTTACAGGTGATGAGATATTATGCTTTGTTTATTTATCAATTATGAGAAATAATATACTAATCATATTTCTGTGAATATCTCATGAAAGGAGTGTCACACAGTTATGGTTAAAGTATCATTTTAAAGCTGACATTCATACTAACAAATTAAATTCAAATTGTATGGGTCTGCATGGTACATAGACCAAGATATTGTGCTTTGCTTTTCCAAACAATTAAAAAATTGCACAATATCAGCATTCCTTGCCAAATATTTCATTATGACTTTGATATGCACTATCAACATTTACACTGTTGGAAAGGTCAGTGTCTGCTGAACAACTTTCGCATTTACACTTTTAGTGTAGCTCTTATAGTTAAAGAGTTATGAGCATTTGTTTTCTGTATAGTATTACAAATGGATTTTCTGAAAATGAGCTCAGGCTGCTCTGTTGTTCCTATGGTGGAATTCAGCAGGCAGCTTTTCCTGAGCTGCTCTGGAGTGAATGAGTTAAACAATCTGGTTAAAAATTCCACTGCCATTTCTCCTAAGCACCTCCATGCTTCCACTAGTATGTCATCTGGGCCAACAGCCTTTCCATTCTTCATCCTCTTCATAGCTGTCCTTACTTCCTCCTTGCTAATCTGCTTCACTTCCTGATTCACTATCCCCACATTATCCAACCTTCTCTCTCTCTCATTCTCTTCATTCATCAGCCCTTCAAAGTACTCTTTCCATCTACTCAACACACTCTCCTCACTTGTGAGTACGTTTCCCTTACTGTCCTTTATCACCCTTACCTGCTGCACATCTTTCCCAGCTCTGTTCCCTCTGTCTAGCCAATCGGTACAGGTCCTTTTCTCCCTCTTTAGTGTCCACTCTCTCATACAACTCTATATATGCCTTATCCTTAGCCTTCGCCACCTCTCTCTCTTTGCCATGCGCCTCATCTCCTTATACTCATGTCTACTTTCTTCATCTCTTTGACAATCCCACTTCTTCTTCGCCAGCCTCTTCCTCTGTATACTCTCCTGTACTTCCTCATTCCACCACCATGTCTCCTTGTTCTCCTTCCTCTGTCCAGATGTCACACCAAGCACCTTCCTAGCAGCTTCCCTTACTAGCTCTGCTGTAGTTAGCCAGCTATTCGGTAACTCTTCATTGCCTCCCAGTACCTGTCTTAACTCTTCCCTGAACTCCACCTCACAATCACCCTTTTTTAACTTCCACCATTTAATCCTTGGCACTGCGTTCACACTCCTCCTCCACTTCTTGATCACCAACATCATCCTGCAGACCACCATTCTATGCTGCTTAACTACACTTTCCCCAGTCACCACTTTACAGTCTCCAATCACCTTCAGACTGGCCCTCCTACATAGAATATAATTCACCTGTGTGCATCTTCCTCCACTCTTGTACGTCACCCTATGCTCCTCCCTCTTCTTAAAATACGTATTCACCACAGCCATGTCCATCCTTTTCGCAAAATCCACAATCATCTGACCTTCTGCATTCCTCTCCTTAACACCATACCTCCCCATCACTTCCTCATCCCCTCTGTTTACTTCACCAACATGCCCATTGAAGTCCGCTCCAATCACTAGTCTCTCACCCGTGGGTACACTCACCACCACTTCATCCAACTCACTCCAAAATTTTTCTTTCTCAACCATCGCACACCCAACTTGTGGAACATATGCACTAACAACATTCATTATTACACCATCAATTTCAAGCTTCATAAACATCACTCTATCAGGCACTCTCTTCACCTCCAAAACACTCTTGGCATATTGTTCCATTAGGATAACCCCTACCCCATTTCTTCTGCCATCCACACCATGATAGAACAATTTGAACCCGCCTCCTATACACTTGGCCTTACTTCCCTTCCACCTGGTCTCTTGTACGCACAATATATCAACCTTCCTTCTCTCCATCATATCAGCTAGCTCTCTCCCTATGCCAGTCATACTCCCAACATTCAAAGTTCCTACCCTCAGTACTACACTCCTAACCTTCCTCCTCTCTTCCTGCCTTCAGGCAAGCCTTCCCCCTCCTCTTCTTCTTCGGCTAACAGTAGCCCAATTTCCGCCAGCACCCTGTTGGCTAACAGTACTGGTGGCGGTCATTGTTAACCTGGGCCACGACCGATCCGGTATGTAATTATGAAAATTTCTCCGCATCAGTAATTTTTGGCAGAGGTTTTATGCTGGATGCCCTTCCTGACGCAACCCTCCCCATTTATCCGGGCTTGGGACCGGCACAAAGAAATGCACTGGCTTGTGCATCCCCAGTGGCTGGGTTGTAAGAAGGTATACAATAGTAAGTGGAAAAGGTTTTCGATTTAGACAGTCAACAATCACACTGATCCCTTTTCAGCTCTGATTCCCTCTATTTGGCCTTTTTAGAATCTTTATATAAGCAAGGTTCTAGTTTTGCAACCATTAAACTTCAGTTGGCGGCCATATCATTTCCAGTCAGGATTACATTCAGGGTCTGTTGCTTTTGCTAGGTTATGTAAAGCCTTCATGAAAGGAGTTTTTCTTCTGAGACCTCCTATCAAAGACCCTACTCCTCCATGAGATTTGACTCTTGTTCTGCAAGCTTTGACCCAGAGTCCTTTTGAACTGGCTAAGGATTGGGACTGGAAGGTTTTGTCATGGAAATCCATTTTTTCTTGTTGCCATTACATTGGCAAAACAGGTATCCATGTTGCAAGCACTTTCTTCCAAGCACCCCTACATCATTTTGCAGAAGGATAGGGTTTCACTTAGTACTAACCTTTCTTTCATGCTGAAAGTGGCTACCTCTACCAGTATAAATGAATGCATTCAATTGCCTGTGTTCTTTCCTAATTATTCTAACAAAGGAGAATACCTTTTACATTCCTTGGATGTTCACAGGCAGCTCTGCTCTACCTCCATAGGACAAAGCAGTTCAGAAAGTTGGAAAAGTTATTTGTTTCTTTTTCTCCTAATTCGTAAAGGTCAGGCTGTTTTAAAAGTGACAGCAGCAAAGTGGATTACTAACGGTATTTCTTTTGTTTATGAAAAGAATGGTTGGCAGTTGCCTGGTCCTCCAAAAGCTCATTTGACAAGGTCCATTGCTGTGTCAGTTGCTTTTTCATCTAGGATTCCCATTGATGACGTTTGTGCTGCAGCCACTTAGTCTAACTCTCATACCTTCGTATCTCACTATAAATTAGATGTTGTATCTAGGAGCAGGACATCCTTTGGTTTATCAGTGCTCTGGGATATCCTTCCTTGAGACCGTCCAAGAAATAATGTAGCTGGGGACTCTGACCCATACGTGAAGCAGAATGAGAGGGGCAACATCAGATTTATTAGTTATGTACTTACCATAACTTGCTACCTGTGTTGTCCTCTTCTCATTCTGCTTCACCTTCCTGCCCGGCCAACCCCCTCCAAATTAGATGTGGTTCTAGAGAATCTAGAATAGTCTCAGTTGGAACCTTGCTTCCAGGTTGAGCTCCTGGTTATCTTTTCTTTCCTTTTTTGCTTATAGGGGCAGCAAACCCGATCTGAGGAGGTTGGGCTAGAGGTAGAGGATTATGGGTGAGGGAGGAGTTTGAGCTTGGAAGCAAAAGTCTGTGGGAGGTGGCCGAATTGGATCCAAGACCTATACGTGAAGCAGAATAAGAAGAGGACAACATAGATACCAAGTTAGGGTAAGTACATAACTAACAATTTCAGCATTTTCATGTCAAAGTGTTTTTGAAAGGACTTTTGCTTAAGATGCTGCCAAGAAAACTGGTGGCCTCTCCCTAGGATTTTAATTTTGTATTAGAGAAGCTAACATTTGCTCAGTTTGAACCAGCTAATCTTGCTGACTTGAGATTCTTAACATGGACAGCAGTTCTACTGATTACTCTGACCTCTGCAAGAAGGGTGTCTGAGTTGCAAGCTCCTATAGTGAATCAGATGCATCTCATTTTCTATAGGGACAAGGGTTTCTTTGAGAACTAACCCTGCTTGAAATGATATCCAAGTCTACTTTAAGCTGAACTATACATCTCCCTGTTTTCTTTCATGAACCTAAAAATGAGGGTGAAAGGGCACTCCATACATTGGATGTCCACAGACAACTCCAGTACTATCTTGATAGAATTACATCTTTCAGATCATCAAATTAATTGTTCATTTCTTATGAAGGTAAGAAGAAGGGACAGCCTGTGTCAAGACTATTTCCAAATGGCTGTCTAAGGCTGATAACTTTTGTTATACTCACCACAGCAAAACTTTGCCAGGTAGGCTCCCCTTGTTTTTTGATGTGTTGTTTATGCCATGGTATGGAAATTCATTTTTTATTTTTCCTAGCATTGTCCTTTCAAGGTTCAGCTTCCTGCAAAACTATGCCAGGTAAGCTCCCCCTTGTTTTTTGATGTGGTGTTTATGCCATTGTATGGAATTTTATTTTTTTATTTTTTCCTAGCATTGTTCTTTCAGGGTTCAGCCTCCTTCTCTCTGTTAGCATGAAAACTCTGAAGGGTTTGGTGCCCAAACTTTTCTTTTTAGTTAGCTGAGTTCGAGCTGACTGATGGTTTGGGTACATGGAAGGTGCACCAAAGCTTTGGAGGCTTGTTGGCTGTTCAATCCTTGCAGGATATAACCCATATAGCTATAGCAACTGCAGCAGTGAACATTCAAACATCTACTGTTATGATAAGTTTACTTACACCACTGTACTTTATGTGATTTAATGTGTAAACTACTTCCCCCAATTAAATGGTATAATAGAAGAAATTCAGTCTTCGTGATGAAATTGTCATAGTAGCAACTCTCAATCAAGCCATTTATCTGCCAGTTTTTTTTACTCAGATGACTAGAATGATAGAATATAATTTCAGTTTGCTGGATGTAAACAGACAACTTGGGTATGATAAGACTGCCAATAATTCAGAAAGGCTGGTTTAGCCCACTTTAGAGCCTTTATACCGTAAAAACAACATGGTACAACAAGAGCTCATTCTGCTATTAAGACAGTTGACTTGATGTTGTCAATTTTCATTTTGTTCTCAACTGATAGGTTCGGATCTGATCCTCGGATCTGACTCTGCGATTACTAAAGCTTGTGGTAACCAAAAACTGTTGAGCTTCTCCCTAACCCATAGTGCACCAAACACAAGTTACCTCAAATCTCGTTTGCTTATTTCAGTGAAAGATATGGTTGAGCATGCTCTTGAGCTTTTTTGAGATAAGTTATTATTATTGGGTCCCTATTAAATTATCGAAAAGACTGTTCAGTGAACAGCATTTTCGGTGCTGTTACATCAAACATGCCGTTCGCCGAACTGTTCATAGTGAGATCGTGATACAGGGAGGATTGGGAAATTTGCCCTTTCCTCACTGTAGTGTGATCTTGGAGTTGGTATATATAATTAGCGGGGGAAATCGATGAATGGTATTTTCGATGAAATGCCGTTTGTTCACAGGACCTTTTGATAATGTAATATAGACCCATTGTTATTATCTTCTATCTTCCTGTATTGTCTAATATTTTCTAATATTTATATATTACTTGTCCCTTACCTTCATACGGCATTGTATTTGTTGTTACCATAGTTGGTAAAATTTGATCTGATGATGTAAATCTTTATTCATTCCTTACTTATAGGACTTCGGTTCTGACCACGGAACTGACTTGGCCAATATATAAGCACGTGCCAGCCAAAAGCTCTCGAACTAAGTCCTACCCATAGTGTCCCTCTTTTCCTCTCTTTAGATCCAGTTTGCCGTGTACTTTTCAAGACGTACCAAGCCAGCTCTCTCATGTAAAATATTTTGGATATTTTCTCTTATTAAGCCTGTATAGTCTTTGTTTTTCTCTTAGAATAGTTTTCTTCTGCTTATATTACATCTGCAGTCTTTTTCCTACCCTGTTTGTGGTAATCTTTGTACCATTGTTGGTACAGCCCCTCCCTTACCCTTGTGGTAATCTATTATACCATCGTTGATATTCCCTTTCCTTCTAGTCTCCCTTTTCTATAAAAAAAAAAAAAAAAAAGAAGAAAAACCTTCTCTTTACAGTATTGTTAAATATTTCTCTGACTGTTAGACTACTGTCTTTTTGCTGTGCCTATTTTTTTCTGTGACTCAACATGGCTGACAAAAGAGGGACGACTGGGTTCAAGCAGTGTGACAAGTGTGGACGAAAGATGCGTAACTCGGACTGGCATCTTTGTGCGTCTACTGACCTGGAGTTCCTCATCTCCAGATCCAGCCTCCTTGTGACATATGTAAAAACTTTAGAACTGATGTTATTAATCTTCTTTCCATTCATCACTGATGGGTTCGGTTCCGAGCCCTTGGAACCGAGTCTACCTATTACCAAGTTCGCACCAACCAAAAAAACTCTCTAGCTAAGCTTCTACCCAAAATGCCCTTTCCCCTGTTACTTCAGATCTCGTTTGCCACATAGTCATAAAGATGCGTTTCAGCCGAGCTCTCAGCTAAGTGAAAACATTTTTGATATTTTGTGTGAAAAACTCTCTTGAGATTTCTTCCTTTGAGTGTTAGCCTTTCTTGTGTTAAATTACAGTTAGATCTTGTTCTCTCTTCTTCCTTTCTCTACCCGTTGGTAAACTTTCAAGTACCATTGTTGCTACGGTCCTCTCTCTTTACCCTTGTGGTGTTCTTCCAGTACCATAGTTGGTATTTATTTTTCCTTCCTCACTTACTAGTGCCTTTCATAGTAAGTTTCTGTTATATGTGTATCTAATTACTGTGTGCTTTTTGAACTCTGTGTGAATTGCTAAAGCAGACTTGTTTCGATTTGATTTTGAAGTGCTAGCCTGTTGTGTCTCTCTTTCAAGATGTCGGATAAGAAGGGTACTTCAGGTTTTAAGCATTGTACTTCATATAATGGCAAGTTACCTAATAGTGACTCTCACGATGATTGTGTGTATTGCTTGGGGGTGCCCCATCTTTTGGTGCAACCTCCCTGTGGCATTTGTCAAAGTTTCTATAAGCGCACTCGACAAGCACAAGAATAAATTGATTCAGAAAGGGTTACTTCAGTCTCCCTTTTCAGAGGCCATTTCTGTGATGGAGGTCTCAACCCCTCCTACTATAGAGAAAAAGAGGTCCCACTCGGTTCCCTCTTCACCCTTGGGTGATCAGGGTAAGCCTGTGAAAACAAAAGTTCCTAAGTTGTCCTCTGAGCATAAATCGGTCTCGTCGGCACAGTCCTTGGCTCCGAGCTCTTCGAAACTTACGATATAGGTGCCAGCTTCGGTTCCGATTCTGCCTGTGATCACTTTGGTTCAGTGCATTCCTTTGATGCCTGCTCTACCACTACACAGACTTCAAAAAATAAGATCTCAGCTTCAGATAATACTTTCTCGAAATATTGTCCCTATGCGAAATGTCCTGCAACTGTTGGGCTCCATGGCAGCCGCAGTCTCACTGGTTACACTAGCAAGGTTTTATGAGCCTACTCCAATGGCTACTATCATCTCAGTGGTCTTTCCTAGCACAACCAATATCTTACCCGATCTGCCTTACAAAGCATTGCAAACAGGATCTAAGTTGGTGGATGAAGCCAGAAGAGGATTTGTGGTGTCAACCCTTTTTCCCTGCCCTACCCAAGGGCACATTGACCACATGCACTTCCCTGATGGTGTGTGGGGGGGGGGGACTTTCAAGGAAAGGTCGCCCAAGGCACTTGGTTTCCCTTAGAGACCAATCTGCATATCAGTGTCCTTGAACTGAGGGCAGTTCTCTTAGCATTGCAAGCATTCCAAACAACCTTTCTATTCGGGACAATTGCTATCCGGTCAGACAATATGTCAGTAGTGTGGTCCATCAACAAGTATGGGGGAACCAGATCCTACCCCTTATGTCAGGAAGTGTGGCAATGGGTGATAGCTTCCAACCGTATTCTACTAGCAGTGCACAATCCCAGGAGTTCCAGTCTGATTGCAGACAAACTGAGCAGGAACATTCTGATGCCTCACGAGTGGTCTCTCAACCCAATAATAGCAACTCAAATTTTACGTCGTTGGGGCCTGCCTTGCTGCAATCTTTTTGCCTCTCCCATGAGCTATAAATGCAGCATCTTCTTTGCCCTGACCCCCCCCCCAGGGGGAGTCTCCGAGAGATGCTCTGACTTACGATTGGCCCCTGGGTCTACTGTATGCCTTTCCTTCTATTCCCCTCATCCGGCAGTTCTTGAAGAAAGCACAACAACTGAAAAGCAAGGTTATCCTCATTGCCCCGTATTGGCCCCATCAAGTTTGGTTCTCCTTCCTATGGGCTCACATGGTTCACCGCCCTTGGATCCTGGACTCAACCCCAGGACTGTTTTCTCACCCACAGGGGCTAGTCCACCCCAGCCTTCACAGCCTCAAGCTGACGGATTGATTTCTCCACTTCCACTGATTGCCAGGCAAATAAACCTATCTTCCCATTCTGAAAGATCCTTCTGGCTTCCCATAAACCCTCCAGCAGAAAACTCTGCCACCGCAAATGGGCCAGGTTTGTTGTTTGGGCTAAACAACAAGGACTAGACCCCTTCTCCGTTGCCAGTCCATACAGTTTTGGAGTACCTGTCTACCCTTCTCCATGCAGGAGCCTCAGCCGTAGCTATTACAGTGCACCTAGTAGCTATTGACAATTTTCATAACAGTTCTAACGACTTTTCACTTATGTCCCACCATCTTTGCAAGACTTTTATGAAAGGAGTTATACACCTCAGACTACCTATTAAAAACCCAACTGAACTTTGGAATTTGACTTTGGTCCTACAAACTTTGACCTGTTCATCCTTTGAATCTTCTGCTACATGCGACATAAAGTTCTTATCTTGGAAAACCCTATTCTTGGTAGCCATCACCTCAGCTAGGAGAGTCTCAGAATTGCAGGCTTTGAATGTTAACCATTCGTATTTGATTTTTCACAAGGAAAGAGTATTACTTTGCACTAACCCTTCCTTTCTACCCAAAGTTATCTTGAATTCAAGCCCAAACCAGTCCATTGTTTTACCAGTTTTTTTTCCAAATATCTCTAACAAAGGTGAACACCAGTTGCACACGCTGGATGTGCATAGGCAACTATGTTTTTATTTAGACAGAACTAAATCTTTCAGAAAGTCGGACCAGCTCTTCATAGCTTTCTCAGGCTCCAGATTTGGCAAAGCTGTATCAAAAGTTACCTTGTCAAAATGGTTGAGATTGCATTACCTGTATTTGTCAACTAAACAAATTAACTTTGCCTTCTAGAGTCAAGGCTCATTCCACCAGGTCTGTGTCCACTTCGGTGTCTTTTCATTCCAGAGCTTCTATGGATGACATCTGCTCAGCGGTCACTTGGGCCAACCCCCCATACCTTTATCATGCATTACAAATTGGATACGGCCTAAAGAGGAAGGGCATCTTTGGCTCAATGGTGCTCAAGAATGTCCTTCCATAAGGCCAACCAGGTTACAGGTAGCTGGGGATTTGGTCCTATCAGTAAGGAATGAATGAAGATTTACAACATCAGATAAAGAAATTATGTCATACCATAACGTTCCATCTGTGTTGTAGATCTTCATTCATTCCTTATGTCCCACCCTCCTTCCCCCTGCCTAAAGACTCCTGGGGATCCTTTGGCCCTATTGGCCTGATAAGGTATCTCCTCAGATAGGACTTTCTTATCTCTATTGTTTCTATTGTCTCTATACTGGGCAGGCAAACTCTGTCTGAAGAAAGGAGAAGAGGGTCACTATGGGTAGGACTTAGCTTAAGAGTGTTTGGCTGGAGCGAGGTTGTATATTGGCTAAGTCGGTTCTGAGGTCAGAACCGAAGTCCTATCAGTAAGGAATGACTGAAGATCTACAACACAGATGGAACGTTATGGTAAGACATACCTTCTTTTTTCTTTATCTTTGCCTTTTGTACTTAGCATACTTTTTAATTTACTAATGTTAGCAATTTCCTTTCTACACTTAGTGTAGCTCTTTTTTTTTACCACCACTGGTAGTTTTTCCTTCTTCTTTTTTGCTTCCAAAAAAAAAAATCCTGTTCTTACTTAAATTTCCTTCCTATAGTTTGGTATTATGGCAGAAAAAGATCCCGCTGGGTTTAAAAAGTGTGTTAAGTGCAGGTACAAACTACCAATGTCTAATATCCACACTGTGTGTGTATTTACTGACTTGGGTCTTTACATCTCCAAGAAGATTGAACAATCTGCCATGTGTTTAATCTCAGGGTTTTGGTAGAAAGAAAGAATAAACTTATACTGAAAGGCTTATTACCATCTGCTTTTGGAGAGGCAGTATCTGGGGCTCAGTCCCCCCAAAATATTGTCAAAGCCTTTGTCTCCAAAACCATCCACCTCATCTTTCCCATTTTTGGAGCCATCAAGGAAAATGCTTAAGTTAGATCTGGTTAGATCCAAGAGTTCGTTTTCCTTGGATCCGAAAAAGAAAAATGTTATGGGCCCGACCACCTCAGATCCAACTGCCTCAGCTCTTATATATATATATATCTACCCGGGACAAGATACTCTCAGTCCATGGATCCGGTGCCTCCAAAGCTGGCAGAATGGCTAGATCCTACCCCCTTGGATCTTCAACCTTCTATCTTGATGTCTCTGTGCTTGGAGCCTCATAACTCTTAAAAACAGGGACAGCCAGTCCGAGAACTGCAAGGCTTCCCAGTAGGGTGTTATAGTTTCTCCTGATAGCTCCCCAGAGCATCCCACTGAGGAGGTCCATCAGAAAAAGTGCAAGAGGAAGCACTTGGACTGCCCTTAAGAGTCAGCCATGGAAGATATGGACTTCAAGTGAAAATGAAGGGTCCCCACTGTCACTTCCAGAAGATGTCTCTTTTGGAGACATCCTTGAGATCTTAAAACAGAGAGGTGGTTGGATGTCCAGCATTCCTTCATCTGAGGAGTCAGTATTTCTGGAAGCTTTCGATACTGGCTCATCTACCTCCTGTGTTACTCTGCTCACCGATGAGCTTATTGAATTGGTCTCTCGGCAGGCATGGAAGGAACCTGATACAGTTGAACCCATACCCAGGAGACCAGACAGGATTATGGCACCACCTTTGGATGAGCAGTTTTGGGGTAAAGGGGTGCCCATTGATGCCATAGTTGTGGTGGTGGCCATCAAAAAGGAACTTGTTGAGAGTTCCACTGCTCATCCCCCTAACAGGTAGTCTAGGGTGATGGACAGGTTTGGGAAATGTGTCAGTGCTTCAGCAACCTTCACCTTAAGATCACCAAATTATATGGCACATTTTACAAGGCTACAGAGGGATTTGATTAAAGAATTCTCAAACACCCTCTCAGGATCCGTTTCTGCATGGTCCATTCATCCGTGACTTTTCAGTTGGTTAACGTTCAGTCTGTTTTGAATTCATCCATGAAGCTCATTTTGCATGCATCCGAAGGAACCTCAAGAACAGTGGTTTCAGGCACTTCCATCAGGAGATGTGCCTCGATGCACTTATGTGATTTTGTGAGGCCCTTCAAATCTTCGTTCATCAATCTTCCTTTTGACGGCATGTCTTTGTTTGATCCCAAAGTGAAGGGCACATTATCTAGGTGTGAGAAGGATGGAAAGACCCTGTCTGCAGTGAGGGTATGTTTTTCGACCCCTCAGAGTTTTTTTTTCTAGAAATCAATAAGGTGGATAGAAGATGTGGTTCAGGAAATCCAAGGGTCCTTTCCAGGGCACATATGGAGACACTTCCTCCAGGGGCAAAGGAGGGAACTCTTAACAGTAGACACTGCCCTCATGGCAGAGGAAGCCCGCAAAACCAGGGGTACAGAGATTCTTCACTGCACAAACCCCTACCAGCGCTCCTGAAAGGAGGCATGATTGTCCACCTCTGGAGGCAATCAGGGGTCGATTATCCCTGCACCAGAAAGATACTTGTGTGCAGGGGTTATTTACAGAGGATATATTATACCCTTTACCCTTCCATCTCCAATCTCAAAGAAAATTCCCAGTGTTCCACCCAATCAGAGGGAAGAAGTAGCAATTCTAATATAAAATCTGAAAGAAAAAAGAGTCATCCAAGAGATCCCACTAGACCAGACAGAATCCAGAACTCACTCATGGTTCTTTTAGTGCCAAAGAAAGCAGAGAACTAGAGACTAATTTTTTATCTCAGCAACTTGAACAAGTCAGTTTGACACACCAAGTTTCAGATGGTCATGGTTCAGTCCATGCTCCCTTTTCTGGGCAAGGATGACTGGATGTGCTCAACAGACCTTCAGAATGTTTACTGTCACATAAAGATGAACAAATGATCCCAAAGGTATTTACACTTCCAGCTGGGAGCTAGTCATTACCAATTCAGAATTCTGTCCTTGGTCTCACCACAGCCCCCAGGGTGTTCAACAAGTGTATGGCAGTAGTAGCAGCTCACTTGAGATTGCAGGGATTCAGGGTGTTTTTATATGTAGACGACTGACTTATTACCTCCCCAACCAAGCATCAATTGATTTGGGCAAAAGATCAGGTTATTCAGACTTGTTCTCATCTGGGAATAACTATAAACTCTGACAAGTCTCAATTGGAACCTACCAAAAATTTGGAATTCATAGCAGCTTTCAACACAAAGTCAATGATAGCTTCACTGCCTCCTTCAAGGGTTCAAACTATAAGCTCACACGTCAGAAAAGTAATCTGCAGTACCACAATTTCAACCTGCTTGGTCCTTCAAGCTCTAGGATCAATGCTAGCACCAATAACACTAGTATCTTTAGCCAGGTTTTACATGAGGATTGTCCAGTGGATGCTAGCAACAGAATGGTCGATTCTTTACTATCCCCTGTCAACTCTGATACAAATCACCCAGATATGCAAGAGTGATCTCAGATTATGGATTCAGTCATATCAGTTTCTACAAGGCTGTTTGTTCCCCCTCACCCCAAGGCTGTAGTGACCACGGATGCTTCCCAATGGAGTGGGAGGAGGAGTTATTTCTAGGGAAAACAGTCCAAGGCCCTTGTTTCCCCAAAGAGGCCAACTTGCATATCAATGTCCTAGAGAGGAGAGCAGTGCTTTTACCATTGCAGGCCTTTCAAGATGCTCTTCCTTCAGGAATGATTGCAAGTCAAATGGACAATATGTCAGTAGACTGGTACATCAACAAACAAGGAGGGACCAGATCATACCCCTTGTGTCAAAAAGCACTCAGAGTGTGACATTGAGTGATCTCATACAACCACTTATCTCATAGCAACCCTCATTCTGGGGAAGTCCAGCATGATAGCATCAAACTTGAGCAGGTCCATTCTTCTACTTCACGAGTGATCTCTTAACAGGAACATGACAAAAATGATTTTTCATCAGTGGGGCCATCCTTGCTGTGATCTTTTTGCTTAAACAGCAAGTGCAGCAGCTACTTTGCCCTAATCCTCCCACAGGGGGAAATCATCAAGGGATGCTCTACTTCACGATTGCCCCCTCCCCCCATCTACTTTATACCTATCGATCAATCCCATTAATTCCAAAATTTCTACATAAAGCTGTCAGGTTGAAGAGCAAAGTCATCCTCATTGCGCCATACTGGCCTTGACGATTTTGTTTTCTTTCTTTTGGATTCACTCACTTCATCAACCTTTGTTCCTGGATTCGACTCCAGACCTCCTGTCTAACCTGATGGGCATGATCCATCCCAACAACTCAAATTTGAGGCCGATGGCCTGGTTTCTCCAATTTTATTAATAGCCAGACAACTGATGCTCTCTTCTCCTGTCTGACATATTCTTTTATCTTCCCGTAAACCTTCAATAAGAAAACTTTATACAAGTAAATGGAAAAAATTTGTTTATTGTGCACAACATAATCTTGTTGAACCATTTCCAGCTCCTATACATAGCATGCCTGAGTTTTTAGCCTTACTTTTTAATGAAGGAGGTAGTTCCTCAACCATTAATGTTCACTTAGCAGCGATATCAACTTTTCATACTGGATTTTAAGGTTTTTCAGTAGCCTGTCACAAATTGTGCAGAACTTTCTTGCAAGGCACTCTAATTTTGAGACCTTTGTTTAAGGACCCTACTCCCCCATGGGATCTCAGTCTGGTACTGCAAACTCTAATACATTCCCCCTTTGAACCAGCAGCTAAATGTGCCCTTAAGTATTTTACTTGGAAAACAGTTCTTCTAGTAGCCATTACCTCTGCTAGAAGAATTTCAGAGATTCAAGCCTTGTCTTCAGAACCTCCATACTTGATCTTTCATAAGGATAGCATGACACTATGAACTAATGCCTCTTTTCTTCCTTCCCAAAGTGTTGTTAGAATCTAATATCAATCCATTAATTTGCCAGTATTCATTTATTAGATGTTCACAGACAATTGCATTTTTACCACAATAGAGCAAAAGATATCAGGAAAACAGAGCAGTTGTTTGTTTCCTTTGCAGAATTGAAGTTGGGCAAACCGGGCACAGAGGTAACTTTAGCCAGATGGCTAAGTGATTGTATTTCATTCGTCAATAGCAAATTGGGTATTACCTTTACCACAACAGTTACAAGCTCATTCAACTAGGTCTGTGGCAACTTCTTCAGCTTTTCTTTCCAGAGCGTCAGTGGGCAACATATGTTCAGCAGCAACTTGGTCTACTTTTATTAGTAATTACAAGTTGGATCTGGTCTCCAGGAGTATACCATCATTTGGTTCAAATGTGCTCAAGAATATCCTTCCTTAGAGACCACCAAGAATTATAGGTAGCTGGGGACTCTGACATTTACAATATCATATAAAGAGGTTATGTACTTACCATAACGTTCCAGCTGTGTTGTCCATTTTCATTCTTCCTGAACTCCCCTTCCGCCAGCCCCCATCCTTTCTGTTTGTAGGTTCATAGATTCATAGGTGTGTACTAGGCTAATGACCCTGGAGCCTTTGCAAGCCTAGCCCATAGGATTACCCTGGCATCGTGCCACCCTACCTTAGTTCCCAGTGCATCTGTCGAGTAAAGCCACTGGAGTGATCCCTGGGCCGAATTTTCTATTTCCCATCCACTCATCAAGATTTCTCTTAAAGAGGGCCAGTGAAGGTGCTCTACTTGACATGTATGGGAAGTCTCTTCCATAGCATGAAAAGTCTCTGGGTTATGAACATGTCCCTCCTGCATGTTCTGTTGATTGTGGTAATGAGGTTGAGGTCTCTGGAGTGTGTGTTGTGGTGGGATTGCGATTTTAAATGTAGCGTTTCTGACAGAGCTGGGTCAGACATGGGTTTGTAAGGCAAGCAGAGATCGCCTCTTCACAACTTCTGGAAGAATGAGCTGTTAGAGGGACATCATTTTCCTTGATATTGAGCTCTAGATGTAGTTTCTTTCTGTACTGAGCATGTGCAATTTTACATCTCCTATATTTATGCATATTAAGCATTTTCTTTCTGGTAAGTCAGCAAGCAAGATCTGAGGTAACTTGGGGTTGGTGCATTATAGGTAAGGAAGGAGCTTGAGAGTTCTTGGTTACCACTAGCTTTAGCAATGGCCAAGTTGGATCGGAGGATCAGATCCGAATCCATCAGTTGTGGAAGAATGAAAATGGACAACACAGATGGAACGTTATGGTAATTACATAACTTCTCTTTTCTGTACCTTATCTCAGAAGTATTTTTGCACAAGCCATTTTAGAAACAGCTACATGGCCTACTATACACAACGTTATAAACTCCTGCAAATTACATGTGGGAACATGTTTCAGCAGACTCTTGTTTTACAAGTCCTCAGTCACTGGACCACAGAGAATAAATAAAACTCAGTGTGCGTACTGCTGTTATTGATAAGATATGTGGAGCTTTGTTGTTCTGTGTTGCTGGCTCATGTGATTGTCGACTGGTTTTGAGGAAAGAGGAGTAAAGGAGGAAGGAAATTTTATTCTCATTTTGATTTTTGAACTGTGGTTGCTGATTGACAGTACTCTTTTCTGCAGCAGAATCCTCGAAATGGAGGGCAAGAACAAAGTTTTTTGACCTTTGAACTTATGGTATGGCAACACGCTGAGCAAACACAATTCCTGAGGCTCCATGAATCTAAAGGAAAAAATATTCTAAAAATAGAATAGTATGAAGTGTGAGAATAGAATAACTTGTGGAAATGGCAAAGATATTGTCCACAAAAGGAAAGAGAAAGAAGCAGTCAGGGAAGAAAAAAATGAGCGAAAATGCTACAGTGGGAGCAAAGGGTGAACAAGAAGTGCTGGTCATATTACCATTGGTCACTGTTGTATTTATCATTCAAACATTTACTGTTATGGTAAATTTACATACACAACTGTACTTTTCAGGGCTCCTTGCACGCAAACCTGGAAAAGAGATGCATTTTCATTCCCTTGGAATGGAACTTTCTTTTGTTTTACCACCCTTTCCACTGACATCCAGGATAATTATGAATATTCAAAATGATACCCCAAAACTCATTCTGGTGACCCCCTTTTGACCAAGTATGAACACTGGTTCTCCCTTCTTATGGAGTTGGCTAAGGACAGTTAACAAAACTTCCTCACAGACTGGATTTCTTCACACAAGACAGGAGGATTTTGATACACTCCAATATCAATCTGCTTCAACTGACTGAGTGGATAATTTAATGCTAAGACCTAAGGACATACAACAAGGACTAAAGGAGGCAAGAAAGCCTGCTGCTTTAAAATCCTATATTTGAAAGTGGAAGCAATTTTCTGTTTGTTACCTAATCAATAACCAGGGTACTCACTGGTTCTCAAATATTTGTGTGAGTTACTTTCCTTTGGCATTTCCTATTCCTCTATAAATAAGTAAGTAAATAATAAATGTGCATTTGTTTATTTATTGAATTTGTTTACTGGGATGGTCTGATCAGGTAGAAAGATGTATGCTCACATTTGTCTTGGAGGTAAAAATCTCACATGCAGACAAGGTTGTTAAGAAAACTCACACTGCATCCACCACACATAGGGTCCACCACACACACACACACACACACACACATAGACTGTCTTATAATGAGGCACTAAAAAAAAATATTTCCTAAGCATCAAAGACCTCCAAAGCCCATTAATGACAATGCCTATCCTCAGCAATATCTAAAGCACACACCAAAAGCAACATAAAACACCACACATATGCTTACACCCCTAGATTGAAGCCCATAAGGCAAACACTTTAGCCATGACTCTTGTCATACTGAACTCCATTGTATGATACACAGATACCTCACTCAACAGAATGAACAAGAAGAAGATAATGGTTAGTTGCCTGTCCAGAGCCAGGATATGCCAAGTTATGCACACACTCAAGTCACTGCATTACAGGTGCCAGTATAGTTCTACCATAGTCCATGTGGGCATTAATGGCCCGAGACATACCTCAGTGAACTATATGAAGACAGACATTATGGATCTCTCTGAATATGTGTGTCAAGACAGGAATGTGCCTTGCATTGAGCAGCATTCTACCTTCAACAAGGATGATACCGCAGTATGAACAAAAGATGACTAACTTAGTGTTTGGTATCATTCCAGTGGAGTTCAGTATTTGTCAGCATGGGAGGACACGGTTAACTAACACATGTTGCTTTACCAAGGATGGTCTGCACCTGTCTCCCCCTAGGCTTCCGAACATTGACTAAAAATGTATCCACACCCCAGAACCTTTTTTTCAGCAACACTAAACTGAAAAACTGCCGCACAGCAAACAAAACCTAAAGAAACTTAAATGTGTTGCTGATCAATGCTAGGGGCCTAAACAAGAAACTCCACACCTTACAGGGTGTCCTCGCATAGTTCAAACACAAAAAACTGTAAGCTGTAATAGATTCCCCCTCGACACAAGCATCTTGGAAGAGGGTCTTAGACAGGTGACTTGTGCCAAAGCCACAGATTAAAACTAAGTGCCATAATGTGCATTAAAGTTTCTTTTTGGAAAACAGATAACCAGATAAATTACTCCATCAATAAGACACTCCTAAGAGTTGACATGATAGTTGGAGATCTGGAAACATATGTAGACAGTAATCTAGCCTTTGACCAACAAATAGCCAAGATAGGAAGAAAATCATTCTTTGTTGCCTAACTTATAAGTAAGAGCATGGCATCCAGGTTCAAGGAGGTCATAGCACCACTTTATTTGGCCCTTATCAGACAATTCATTGAATACAGTGCCCCTTTAGGCATTTACCTGACCAGACATATGCAACAGTTGGAACACCCAGAAAGTTTTCTTACCATGAAAACCCAGGGTATGAATGCATTGTCCTGTGCATATTGCCTTAAAGCCCTATCTGTATACTCAGTCTCCTACAGGTTACTGAGAGGAAATCTATATCTGGCATACAAGGCATCCTCAGATCCAGCTGTAATGGCCCTTTTGCACATCTAAAAAATGAACAGCACCAGAACCACAAGAATTTAAATGTTGCTTGCAACATTTATTGGACATGCTGGTGAGAAAGATACATGTCTCAGAGGATCCCCACGCTCTGGAATAAGCAACCCTTTCATGTGAAGCAGAGTCCATCCTTATCCCTGTTCAAGTGTAACCTTGATCAATGGATGGGAAATTGAAAATTCACCGCCAATCTGGCCCCCATGTCTCTGATAGATAGAGGCAGACAGTAAATATACCCTAACTAACATACCCTTCACCCTACAAAATTTTTAGCAACTACCTAGGTAACATATCCCTTCAAATAAATATGCATGTTGCAAAGGGACACAAGTGAGTTGGGATGGGAACACAAATGGTTTGAGTTGCATGGCTAGGCTTATAAAGGCCTTGGCGACTGCTAGCCTAGTATAAAACTGTGGCCCTTTGGTTCTATTCTTTGGTGGATAGAGAGGTTATATAAAGAGTAGAGAGGCCCCGAAGAGAGATTGAAAGAGAAACCACCTGTAGGTTATCCCAGATGATATACAAGAGCATAGCCAGGTATTTTTAGATGATCCTTTAAGTGTTGTTGAAAGACTTGCTGTTTTGTAGTATTCTCAAAGAGAGAGAGAGATGAAATTCCAGGCTTTATAGAGTCACCAGCAGTATTGTTTGATTTAGTTACAGAAAGCAACATTTTGTCAGCAGAGCATAGTGATCTTTTGGGACTATAGAGCTGGACAGTATTGTTTAGACTGTCGTTTGTTTGGGTCATATATATGCTTATTTGTAGTGACAAGCATAGTGGGTTAAACAGCGCCTTAATTCCAGCTACTGATGTTGGCTTTAGTGTGAGGCAATGATGTGTTCCATAATAATGATTAGCAGCAAATTTTACAATTTTATTATCGCACTGGTGAAGTAAAGGAGTTGATTGGAGAACATAGCTTTCTTTGAGACTTTAAGAGAAATGACAAAACCTGATGAGATTGTAAAAAAAAAAAATCTGACCTCATAGTCTTTGTTTTCTACATTTTAACAGGTTATTGCAGGTGCTGCTGGACCTCATGGAGCGATCTGATGTAGCAGCCACCAAGACATCAGCAGTAGTTCTTCGAAACCTCACCATGGAGCCAAAGTAATGTTATAATTATTTTATGTTATACACAAGGTGTTAATGAAACAGTCTGTCTATTGTATTCTTCATTAGTCTTAAAAAGATTTGCTAATAAATGCTTAGATTTTAATGAAATGCTAGAGAAGTCAGCATTTGCTTGATTGCTCATGGTTGCTAAAATTAATGATTTATTAGTTAAAATTAACATGACATGGAGGAAATATATTGGAAATAATGGCTTAGTTTCATTTTTGCAGTAAGAAGTTTCACTTCTTCTTTGGTGGATACTGAAAACTATGATTGTTTTTATACAGTCGTGAAAATAATACTGAAAAAAATGTTCATATTTTGATTTCAAGTGTGTTCCTGTGTGACCTGAACTTTATGGTGCCATCATATTATAGTGTTCTGCAGTCAGTTATATGAAAAACATTGCTATGCATTTTTCCTGAGATTTATGCATTAGAAATATATATTTGTAGTACTTTGGCCTCATGCATCCCTGCCTTTTCATGTAAAATTCACTGTTCATACTCTTGCTTTTTTCAAATATAATGATCTTTTCATATTTTGCATATGATGTTTTTTTTTCCTTGGCAAAATACTATACCAAGGATTTAACCCACTGGTATTATCTGTTTACCATTCAAGGCATTTTAGCCTGCAATGTGCTCTCTTCCCTTGAAAGCTTTTGTAGTTTGGGTTTTGCTACAACACTGATTGTCTACTGTATAGTTGCCATGCTATTTTCAGTTATGTTGAAGAGTTAACTCACCAGCATTTGTCTTAAAATAAGACATAAAATTGTTGTTTATGTACATGTTTATTTATTTGAATTTTTATGTATTGCATTTGTTTACCAGGATAGTCTGACTGGGCAGAAAGCTACCTCTTTTCAGCGGAGGCTCATGGAGAAAAGATCCAGAAACATTCCAATATTATATAAAGGACGTGGAAAACAGACGTATACAAGTAATCAACAAATATACTGTTGTTGTTTCTTGTTTGTCTTTTTGGCTTTTACCGGTTAGGGGTCGCCACAGCTGAACTCCGGTCCACTAATGTTTGGCAGTAGATTTTTATGGTGCCGAGTTGCCAGCCCGACGCCCAACCTTCAGCGAAGGCACGCCCATTCACGCATGTCTTTCGGAGGCCACTCGACCACAGGGAGGACATGCAGACTCCACACAGAAGGCACTGCAGCCGAGAACTGAACAGGAGAACCTCTTGCTGTGAGACAACAATGCTACCGCTGTACCACTGCGGCTAATCAACAAATATACTAAAAAATTAATATCAGCATCATACAATGTACTATAAAACTTTTTCTGGGGAGAAAAGCACCAGGGAAGAAAATATTACATAAAGAACATAGTAAACAGAAGTATACAAGTAATTAGCAAATACGCATTTAAACAGAATTGTCACCTCACAGTAAGACGCTGTCCGGTTCGATTCTCAGTTAGAGCGTCTTCTGCGTGGATACATGCTTGAATGGGCGTGCCTTCGTTGAAGGTTGTGCATCAGGGCTGGCAACGCGGCACGTAAAAATCACTGGTCTGGTGGTGCGATAGGGTTGGAGTAGATTCTGGAGGGATGGGACATTTAGTGGATGATTTACTAGTTTGTGGGCAAGTGAGAGTTGATACCATTGAAGGAAGTGAGGGAGTTCAAGCTAGCCCAGTTCAGCAAGTGAGAGGCAGTGGTGACTACGGTAGGATGCCCCTGTGGTGAATTTGGCGATTTTGTTGTAGCAGGTCTCTAGCTTGTTTAAATCGCATTGCCTTAGGTTGGTATATATTGGACAGACATAAAGTAGGGTGGAGATAGCGTGGGAATTTGCTATTGAAATCTTTGCTGCTTTGGTGAGAAGTTGTTTATTTCTGTGTAGCACTCCTAGTTTATTGTGGACTTTTTTTTATGGTCAAGGATATGTGAATGTCACATTTTAGTTTATTGTCTATTTCCATGTGTTCAGTTGGGTATATAGTGGTGTTGTCATTTGCTGTGATGTTAAAGTGAGAGTTGTTTTGAGTATGTTTGGTGGGTTGGAAGATGAGTAGTTTAGTTTTGTTTGGGTTGAGTATTAATTGGGCATCGGATAACCAAGTTTCAACAGAGGAAAAGGCTTCCTGTGTGAAGTTTTGCAGTTTGGGTAGGGACTGGGCTGAGCAGATGATGGTGGAGTCATCTGCGTATTGTATGAGTGTGCCATGTTTGGTGGCAGAGGCTAGATTATTGGTGAAAACAGAGAAGAGTAGGGGTCCAAGGATGGATCCTTGGGGAACCCCTATGGAGACAGGTAGTTGGGGAGATATGTCATTCTGCCATACAATGGATTGTTGGCGGTCAGACAGGTAACTCTGAAACCAGTTGGTGACCAATTGTGAGAAGGATAGGTTATTGAAGACAGAGATAAGTTGTTTGTGTGGGACCATGTCAAATGCTTTAGATAGGTCTAGGAAAGTAGCAAAGGAGAGATAGCCATTGTTTTTATGCTGAAGGATAGTGTTAGTAAAGGAGAGTAAGGCAGTGGTGGTGCTGTGGTTTGGTCGGAAACCATCCTGAGTATTGGAAAGGAGGTTTTAGTAAGGAGGTAGTCTGAGACCTGAGAGTGTATGCATCTCTCTAGTATTTTGGAGAGTGGAGAGAGAATAGCTATGGGGCGGTAATTGGTTAGTTCTGTGGAGGGTCCGCCTTTGTGGAGGGGAATTATATGTGATACTTTCCACAGTATGGGAACGTAACTTTCTGACAGAGATCGGTTAATCAAGATGGATATTGGGTAGGCCAGAGCATCAGCTGCGATTTGTAGGTATTCACTTGGGAGGTTGTCTGCTGCTAATCTGGTGGGCTTAAGTTTAGTTAAGAGTTTTTTTATGTTGGAGGTAGGTACAGGAGAAAAAGAGAAGGCAGTGGGGAGATTACTAGTTGAAGGTGTGGGTTGGAGGGGTGGGGGTTGTGTTGTTTAGCTAGTGATAGTATGGTTTGTGTGAAGTGTGTGTTGAATGAGGTAGCAATATTTTCTGAGGAGTGAGGGATGTTAGGAGGAGGAGTATTGACTTTACCTGGGTGGAGGATGGAGTTTATGGAGGACCAGAATTGTTTGGGGCTGTGTTGAGAGGAGTCTAGGGCAGACTGGTAGTATTGGAATGTGTCCTGTTATATTAGCTTTTTGACTCTATTGCATAGTTATAGGAATTTCTGTCTAGTTGAGGGGGTTTTGGTTTTGCGCCAGTGCTCCCAGGCTTTATCCCTTTTTTTCATTTCTGACTTAGTGGTTTTCTGTAGCAATGGGGAGGGTTGTGCTTTGATTCTGGAAAGTCTTATGGGGGCATGGTAATTAAGGATGCTCAGGAAGGTAGTATTAAAAAAATTTAACTGCGTCATCAAGGCTGAGGTACTTTAGAGGATGCCAGTTACATTCTTTGAGGGATGAGATGAATGTGAGTGGGTTAAAGTTTAGTTTTTTACGTATTTGATGGTAGATGACAGGTTTAGCTTGGTATAGGTATTTTCTGAGTAGGAATGTTGGGGAGTGATCACTGAGGCTATCTGATAAGCAGCCTGTTATATATGACTGGGGGCTCTTACTGACTAGTATCCAGTCCAGGGTAGTGTGCTTGCTGGAGTTTTTATTTATTCTGGTTGGCGACTGGACTAGTTGGATGAAGTCATGAAGCTTTACATGATGGTTTGAATGGTTGCCAGAACAGGATTGCCAGTCAATATTGAAATCACCTAAAATGATAGTTTCTTGGGAGAGATGGTGGGTAGATCAGCTGAGGAGGTTTTCTAGTGGAGGGATGTTTTGGCCAGGTGGGAAGTAGCATCCAATTATGTTGATGGTTTTGTTTTGGTTTATTTTGAGGTTGGTATATATTATTTCTTCATTGCCTATTTGTGGAGTTGATGATTTTGAGATCTGGATGTTTAGATGCTGTTTAAATATTATAGCTACACTGCCTCCTTTCTTGTTTAGCCGGTCTGCTCTTAGTATGCCATGACCTGTGGGGAGTATTTGCTCACTGGTAATGTGAGGTTTTAGCCAGGTTTCTGTCAGGATGACTATATCTGGGGAGTACAAGTCTATGGTGGCATGGAGTTCATGGACTTTGTTGGATATACTTCTAATATTTAGGCTTAGTAGAAGGAAGTCATTTGGCTTTCTATTGGCTGTAATATGGGAGAAGTTGTGGTTTCTAGTTTGATTATGAGGATTGGGGTTGGAGATGGTAGGGCCAGGGTTGGGGTGGATATCTCCACTTAGGGATAGTTTAGATATGCATGAGGTTATTAGTTTTCTCAGTTTTTGAATGTGTTTGTTTATAAGGGAAACTTTATGATTGTGCTCTTTGGTTAATAGGTATGGTGGGAGGGTTACTGTGTAAAGTTGTAGGGATGCTTTATGCATGAGTAATATAGTTGGTAGAATATGTGGGGGGTGCATAGGGATGTTTCTTGAGTTGGTGGGAGGGGAGCTGAGTGAGGGTGAGACATGAGTGGTGGTGTGAGTAGTAGTACAGTGGTAGTGGTTGAGTGGGGGAATGATGGAGCTTTGGTAGGATGTAAGATATGCAAGGAGAGTGCATGCTGTGAGCATAGGTAAGGTATGCTTGTACATGTTAGTTGAGGAGGTGTGATAGTAGTGGGAAGATGGAGGAGGTAGTGTTGGGTTAGTGCTGTGGTTGGCTGCTGGAAAGATGGGAGGGGTTTGTGAGTGTAATAAAGGTGGGACCACTGGGGGCGGGAGGAAATAGGGGGCAGGGTGGGGAGCGAAGCGGGTAGAGACCCTGTTAGTTGCTCTTATGAGGGGGCTGGAAACAATCAGGTAACAGAGTTAACTGATAAATGAACATATGATAGTGACAAGGGTGGTTGTAGTTGTAAAAATGGTGCCTGCCACAGGTAATATTTATTAACTTTGGGATTGTCTTAAGGTAATAAACAGGGAAGGGGGAGGGGAGAACAAGGGCATGAGCAGGCAGTTCTTTGTACTGCTGCTAATGAGCCAAAGCAAAGACAAGTTTGTGTTTAAGAAACAATCACAGTTGACCAAGGACTGCTCTGAAACTGTAAGTCATTTATTAACCATTTGCCAGGTGGAAAAACAGAATAACCTTGTATCAGTAGGCTACTGTGGTCTCAGTTTAAATTAACAAACACACAGTATTGATCAGTTATGGATACTATTTGCTAATAGAAGGGAATAAGAGAGAAAGTGGAAGATTAGTGTGTGTGTGGTGGGGGGGCTGCTTACATGCCAAAGCAGAGTGCTCTCCAGGGGAAAATGAATATTGGCTCAAACAGGTAGACACATACTCAAAGTTAACTTTAGCTGTTTGCAGACAGTTCAGACCCGGACTGCGCTTTTCTTATAAGAATGACAAAGGTGGTACCGCAGTTGAATACTTAAGAGTGGTGTTAGGTCAAATATGGATGTTTTATCCATGGAATCACTTTTACCATCCAAAGAGTAATGCTTAACA
This sequence comes from Protopterus annectens, assembly GCF_019279795.1. Taxonomy (NCBI): domain Eukaryota; kingdom Metazoa; phylum Chordata; order Ceratodontiformes; family Protopteridae; genus Protopterus; species Protopterus annectens. The sequence continues at coordinate 1,477,907,495 of NC_056741.1, forward strand.
GCACGTCTTTCAAATTATACTTTGTGAGCCTGCTTCATCAGCCTGTTAGGGCAAGGCAAGTAGCCTTAGTGGGAGAAGTCACTTTACTTTAGTCTGAAGGAGAAGAAAACACTGTACAGGGTACTGACAACCTACCAGATTAATTTATATCTGTGATGCCGTCAAAGCAATACCAACAGTACTACAGTAATGTGATAAACAAAAAAAATTAGATCTTTCCAACTTTGAGTCCAAGGAATTTGGGAGTGTATCTTTGAAACACAACCTTTAAGTATCTTCAGCTCATATTCCAAGTTTATATATCTACCTGATAGATACTTCGAGCTTGAAAGTAATTTTGTCTCATCAGTGAGAGATGAGGTAGTTTAGCACATTGTTTCGATATGGCAGAAGTAAACCAGTTTGCCACACACTATAATAGTCAAGTCAACATATCTAGTCCTGTTATAGCCCATGAGACAGTTTGAAAGATAGATGTTTTCCTTTTAGGGCTTTACAGATTAATCTGTGCTTTCCATCATTTCCAATAATTCACAAGATAGCGCTTTAATCAGAATAAGAAAAAGTGTGTTTTATTTTGACAGCTGCCTCTTAGCCAAGATAATCATGGTATTGTGTTCTAATGAGCTTAATTTCATTTCTGCCATGATCTTTCCTCACAAGTCCTTACTGAAGTAATATATCTGTCTTACTTATGTAATCTGTCTATGTATATGATAAGCTAGCGATCTGACTTTCAACTATGTGTCCAATGCTGCAAGAAAGAACGTATATTGTGCAGCTTATAAACAAAGGGATTGTATCTTGATTTAGTGATGTCATTGTCCCTCTTTACTCAGCTCATTAAGCCAACTTTTGAGTATATTGTCCTCTTTGGCATGTGTCTTTCAATATGCATTCACCCACAGAGGTACCTTACTAAAAAGATACAAGGCGTAAACAATATGTTCTACATGAACTGACTCAAATCTCTGTTACTATACTTGGCATCCTACAGATTGCTAAGAAGTGACCTGTGTCTGACATACATGGCATTCTCCGACTTAAAACTGATGGACCAACAGCACTTCAGAATGTCAAATGACATTAAAATACTCAGTTTAGGGATCTAAACCTCTTCTGCAACATCAGCAATAGGTGTGGAGGGACAGGTGTATCTGTCAGAGGATACCACTGCTGTGGAACAGCCTCCCCATCCATGTAAAACAAAGCTCATCCCTATTCATATTCAGCTTAGATCTATGGATGGGTAATAGAAATTTTACCTTAAGACTTCCCCCCATGCTGCTAATGGAAAAAGGCATCTCCAAAATGCTTTATCCAGTACACGGGTCCCCTCAGGTTATCCATGGTGTGATCCCAGTTATTTTCACTAATGATAATATATAAATGTTAAGTTGTCTATCTCACCTTCATTCTTGCTGGTTGGGTTCGGAGCCGATCCTCGGCTCCGACTCTGCCACCTTCAAAAGCTCGAGAGCTGCTTACTGGCTCGAGGCCCCCCTATATCCCATAATGCCTGGCGCTAGATACCCAGATCTCGTTTGCCGCTTCTGCTACGAGTTTCCGTTTACTGGCTCAGGTCGTATTTTTTCACTTTATTGATAATATTAGAACTTTTTGTATATTATTAGTTATAACACTTAGTGTCATACATAGTTGTAGGATTTGTGATATTTGTTAGTGTTTAATTCCCCCCTTGAAAACTTGTTTTCTTCTTAGAGAGTCCCCCCACTCCAATTTTGCCTTTTTAAGGTAAGCCGTTTTAATGAGAGGCTTATCCTTTTCATTTTTAAGGTAGAAAAATTTTTTCATTAGAAATTGTGGTAGTTTGTAGGTCTTATATTATAGAGTGTGTGTGCTGTTAGGGTGTGGGAACTTGGTGGACTGTGTGTGTTTTTTTCTAGTTATCTACTTCCCTTTGTACTCTTTCTTTGTATTTGAATTTTCCTTTACAGGAATGTCTAAAGACACGAAAGTGTCTGGATTCAAGAAGTGTGACTCATGCTGTCAGAAAATGTCTCTGACAGATGGTCACACTTCTTGTGTCTACTGCTTGGGCGCCCTACACCTGCAGGACTCTTGTTCGGTGTGTCACGCCTTTAGTTCAAGAGTCCTGCAGGAGCATAGGAATAAGCTTATCCTTAGGGGTTTGCTTAAACCTGAAGGATCACCAGCCAAGGCTCAGTCAGTTAAACCTCCCAGGCCATCGAAGCCTTCGGCTCCCAGTTCGGAGCCGTTGCTGGGTGTGGCTTCTGCTTCAGCTTCGGTTTCAGCTGGAGCCGAAGTACCTATCTCCCAGTCGGACCCAACTATTCTGTTGGAACCGTCAGGGAGTCGAAAACGCTCCAGGTCACCATCCTTGGAGTCGATACACTCGGCTCCAGGGTCACCCTTGTTGCAATCGGAGCGAAGTCATCGATCCCACTCTTCTTGGTCATCTAGACTTTCTGACCATGATTTGGAGGGAGTGGTGAGCAGGCTTTTAAAATCGCAGGTCCTGGCTAAAATGCTATCCAGCCCCCCTCATCAGGGTTCGGCTCTACCTGTCTCTGCAATAGTTCCTCCTTCGACTCATCCATTGAGTTTGGAGCCAGAGCATGCTGAGGCTGGAATTGTGGGACCGTCGGCACCGATACCTCCCCTTTCGGTTCCGTCGTCGGCTCCGATCTCTTCCATGGTGCCGTCCTTGGAGGGATCTGGGCGCTGGGACTCCCTTGTCTGCTCCAAGGGGGCGAGTGGCATTGGACCCTTGTCCGATCACATTCTCCCTCTCAGAGCTTCGGCGCAGGTGAGTTCGGCTCCTACATCGGCTTCGGAGCCGTCTCTCTTGGTGCCGGGGAGGATCCCGGTCTCTTCAGAGCTGGAGCCTTCTCCGATATCGGGAAGGGGTGGCTTCGAGGTCATGAGGAGTGTGCTGGCATCTGAGTCAGCCTCACGGTCAGCCTCATTGGCTCCTCCCCCCATGGTGCCTGCTCCTGCCTCGGCCCCTCCTCCAGACCCAAAGCGTGGGGAACAAGCGCTCCAGGGCACCCCATTGGGTTTATCGTCCTCTTCCGAGGCCTCCCCCGTTCATTCAGAGGAGCCCCCTCAAAAGAGGAATTGCAAGAGGAAGCATGTTGACTCCCCTGAGTCTGTCACTTCAGATATCGACTTAGAGGAGTCGGAAGGGTCCCCGAGATCCCCCTCTGAGGACATCTCCTTCTCAGACATCCTTGAAATTCTTAGGCAGATAGGGAACTGGACTACCCTTAACCCTTCCGAGGATGAGTCGGTATTCCTGGACGCGTTTTGGATGCCGACCCACCACCGCCTGGGTGTCTCCGCCTTTCGATCCACTGATGTCTGTGGTGGCTCGAAAGGCATGGTCAGCTCCAGACACAATGGAACCAACTCCCCGCAGGCCCACAAAATTCATTACTGCCCCTCAAGACAAGCAATTTCTGACCAAGGGTGTTCCCCATTGATGCCATAGTGGTAGCAGCGGCCACTAAAAAGGAGTTGGCTGAAACTTCTTCATCTGTTCTTCCCCCTAATAAGGAATCTAGGACGATGGACAGATATGGGACGCGGATGTTTTTCTCAGCGACCTTCTCCATGAGGTCTCTGAACTATTTGTGCCATTTTACCCGCCTTCAAAGGGATCTCCTTAAAGAGCTAGGAGAAACCCTTCAAGATCCATCAGCTGCAGGGGCCCAGGCTAAGGTTGCCTCCCAGCTGCCGACTCTAAATTCAGTAGTAAACTCCTTCATGCAGCTCATCTCTTATGCAGCCAATGGCGTGAGTAGGGCCGCAGGCACAGGCGTGGCTCTGAGGAGACATGCTTGGATGCGGTTATGCAGCTTTGCGGAACCCTTCAGGGTGTCTTTCACCAACACCCCCTTTGATGGTTTTGCTCTGTTTGGATCACAGGTGAAGGATACCCTTACCAGGTGTGAGCAGGAAGGCAAGACTCTCTCTGCTGTGGGAGTCCGTTTTTCCACTCCTTCAATACCATATCCTAAAGGTCAGAAGAGTGGGAAAATGTGGTTCCGGAAACCCAAGGGAGCCATGCCTGACACACGTGGAGAGTTTCCCTCCAGGGGCAGAGGAGGGAACAACAATAGACGCCACCCTAGGGGCAGAGGGGGTCCTCAAAATCAGGGCCAAAGAGAATCCTTCTCTGACAAGCCCTTCCAGCATCCCTGAAGTGCTGCCCGGCTGTCCACCTTCGGAGGCAGTCGGGGGAAGATTATCTCTGTACCCAAAAGCCTGGCAAAGTATAACACAAGACAAATGGGTACTTTCTATCATATCCGAAGGCTACAAAATCCCCTTCTTTCGCACTCCACACTTTACCAACAAATCCCTTCCAGATGTTCCACCCAATCTAAGGGATCAAGCAGTTCAAGAAATTTCAAAACTGCTAAGAAAAATTGCCATCCAGTCAGTCCCAGCAGACAAAAAGGATCCAGAATTTACTCAAGGTTCTTTTTGGTACCAAAAAAGACAGGGGACTGGAGACCCATTCTAGATCTCAGCAGACTAAACAGGTCTGTTCAAAGAATGAAGTTCCGGATGGTCACGCTACAGTCCATTTTACCCTTTCTGGGTTAGGACAATTAGATGTGCTCCACAGATCTTCAGGACGCGTACTACCATATCAAAATGGACAGACACTCCAGAAGATTCCTCTGCTTATGGCTGGGAGCCAGTCATTATCAGTTCAGAGCTCTGCCCTTTGGTCTCACCACAGCCCCCAGGGTGTTCACCAAATGTTTGGCAGTAGTTACCGCTCACCAGCGATGGCAAGGATTCCAGGTGTTTCCATATTTAGACGACTGGCTCCTTACTGCAACCACCAGGCATCACCTGCTGCGAGCCAGAGACTACACCATCCAAACGTGCTCCAAACTAGGCATCAGAATAAATTTCGAAAAGTCTGCATTGTCGCCTTGTCAATCTATCACCTTTATAGGCGCAAACTTAAATACAAAGGACATGTCAGCGAGACTTCCAGTAGACAGAGTGTTAGCTATTCGACGACATGTGCAGGTCTTATTAGGATGCAAAAAGATTCAGGCCAGATTCGTCCTAAAAACATTGGGTCTCATGGCAGCGGTGATCATACTAGTCCCCCTTGCACGTTTTCACATGAGGATTCTTCAGTGGATGCTGTTCACTCAATGGTCCTTCCAGCAACTCCCAATGTCTCACATGATAATGAACACACAGTCATGCAAAAACCAACTTGTTTGGTGGATGGTTTCCCCATCATTATGCCAGGGCAGACCATTCGTTTTCCCTCCTCCAGTAGCTACGGTGACCACGGACGCCTCCCTGATCGGGTGGGGGGGGCATTTTCAGGGCAGAACAGTCCAAGGCACCTGGCAGCCTCACGAGTACCATCTGCATATCAACGTCTTGGAGATGAGAGCAGTGCTTTTAGTGTTGCAAGCTCTTCAGAACTCTCTTCCCACCGGGACCATTGCAATTCAAACAGACAATATGTCAGTAGTATGGTACATCAACAAGCAGGGCGGAACCAAGTCTTACCCCTTATGTCGAGAAGCACTCAGACTTTGGCAGTGGGCGATCTCTTTCAATGGTTTCTGATAGCAGCGCACATCCCTGGGAAGTCCAGCGTTATAGCAGACAGACTGAGCAGAGCTATTCTCATGCCTCACAAGTGGTCTCTCAGTCAGACTGTGGCAGACAAAATCGTCCACAAATGGGGTCAGCCTTGCTGTGACCTTTTTGCCACCCCCTTCAACAGCAAGTGTGACAATTTCTTCTCTCTCCTCCCTCTTCCTGGACACTTCCCCAGAGACACTCTAGTTCACGATTGGCCTCAGGAACTTCTTTATGCATTCCCTCAGTTTCCCCTGATTCCCAAACTAATACAGAAAGATACCACGTTGGGATGCAAGATGATCTTCATTGCCCCTTACTGGCCTCGACAAATTTGGTTCCCGTTCCTGCATCATCACCTTCTGGAGCAGCCCTGGATCCTGGACCCACTTCCAGACCTCCTGATCCATCAGTCCAGTGGGCTGCACCAATCTCTTCAATCTCTCACTGCTTGGTTTCTCCACTTCCGACCTTAGCCAGGCTTCAGAACATCTCCCACTCGGTGCGTGAAATCATCTTATCCTCGCATAAGTCTACCACTAGAAAAACTTATGCTAGTAAGTGGAAACGTTTTTCCTTATGGCCAGAGACCAGGAATATAGATCCCTTTTTAGCCCCTGTGCACCATATTTTAGAATTTCTAGCGGAACTTTTCCGAGCTGGATCCTCTTCTGCCATGATTAGAGTTCAGCTAGCTGCAATTTCAAACTTTCATACGGGCCTATCTGATACAAGCATCATGTCCCATAAGCTTTCTAAAGCCTTTCTTAAAGGGACCACTCTACTCAGGCCCCCAGTAAGAGATCCCCGCCTCCGTGGGATCTGAATTTGATTTAAGCTTCCCTGATACTGCCCCCCTTTGAACCGGCAGCTTCTTGTTCCTTGAAGTTTTTTTCTTGGAAAACCCTTCTTCTGTTTGCAGTTACGTCGGCTAGAAGAGTTTCTGAACTTCAGGCTCTTTGTGTTCGTCCTCCTTACCTAGTTTTTCACAAGGATAGAGTTTCTCTTCGGACTAACCCTTCCTTTCTTCCAAAGGTTACTTCTGATAATATTTTGAATCAGTTCATTGACCTACCTGTGTTATTTCCAAATTATTCCAACAAGGCAGAATACAAGTTACATCAGGTGGACGTTCATAGACAATTACGCTTTTACTTGCATAGAACCAAGCAAATCAGAAAATCAGACCAGTTGTTCCTGGTCTATGCTGAGGGTAAACAAGGTATACCGGTGTCAAAAGTAACATTATCTAGGTGGTTGACATCTATTATTACATTTATATATCAGTTAAGGAATAAAGCGCTTCCTGCTAAACCAAAAGATCACTCCACCAGAGTTCTAGTTACTTCATTGGCTTTTCAGGCCAGATTGCCAATGGAAACTATTTGTGCGGCACCTACATGGGCTAATCCACATACCTTCATTTCACATTATAAGCTGGATGTGGCCTCCAGGAGCAGAGCTGATTTTGGTTCCACTGTTCTGAAGAGTCTGTTCTGATGAGCCACCCAGGATTGAGGTGCTAGGGACGCTGTCCCAACCAGCAAGAATGAAGGTGAGATAGACAACATTAAGAAGTTATGTACCTACCATAACGTTCCATGTTAGTTGTCTTCTTCTCGCCTTCTTTCTTGCGTCCCACCCTCCATCCCCCTATCCTAGTAGACCGAGAAAAGTTCCTTATGTTTTTTTATCACTGGCTGAGTCTTCTCTGGCTATAACTTCTGACTATCAGTCTCTCCAGTAGGTTCATGTATCCTACTACAGTTTACTGTATTATTATAATTGTTATTATTATGTCTGTAGTTAGGTTTACCAAATGAGATCTGGGTATCTAGCGCCAGGCATCATGGGATATAGGGGGGCCTCGAGCCAGTAAGCAGCTCTCGAGCTTTTGAAGATGGCCAAGTCGGAGCCGAGGATCGGCTCCGAACCCAACCAGCAAGAAAGAAGGCGAAAAGAAGACAACTAACATGGAACGTTATGGTAGGTACATAACTTCTTATTATCGACCATGGGATGGGCATGGCTAATCTAACACCAAATGGGATAGGTTAATTAAGGCACCACAGGGGAAATTGTGTAGACTTAAAAAAAGCCCACAAGGGCAGCTAGCCTAGAATGTACTTATGAACCCATAATAACAGTGTAAGATGCTGCATTCCATTCCCAAGACCTGGAATGAAAATGTTTTGTAGTCTAAATCTCCACTTTTCTTTTTGGCAACAGATAGTTTTAGATAGGTTCTGAAGATTATTCATCGAGGTTACAGAGGGCAGTGGGCAGAAGTTCCTCCTTTACAAGTGGTAATTCCTCATCCTTCAGACCAGATTCTCTTATGTCCTCCTCTCCTTCATCACGAGCTTTCCCAGGGAGTGATAGAACCAGTTCCTCCTTCCCAGGTGGGAGAAGGCTTTTATTCAGGGAAGTTTTAAGTGCAAAAGAAAGAAATAAAGTGCTTGGAGACCAATTCTGGATCTATTTCTGATAGTTCCCAGATTCAGAATTCAGTCACTTCACAACCTGTTACCTCTTCTTCCTTATTCAAGACACTGAATTTAACTCATTACATCTGAGTGACTCCTCCAGGTGCATCTGCAGTCAACTCCTACTGACGCCTCTAGGTGCCAAATATTGCTTGTTCATATTTGCATCAATAATTCCAAAGCCGTGCTATGTACAAGGTTTTAAAAGATTTCATCTTAAAGCTTACACAATGGCAAACTCAACTGCATTAATATTTGACATCTGCCTAGTATAGCTAAGTAGATATTAACTGTTGTTTTTATGATATTAATTTATATAGATATAATGTTCACATTTTTCTAAATATCTCAACAACCAAGTAACACAGACAGAACTCCTTAGCCTCATAAGAAACCTCTCAGCCAGCTGAAAAAAATGCTGCTAACGGTATGTGTGTAACTTGAGTGGTTGGTGAGATATTTAAGTTGTTTACAAAATATTATAAATGTAATAGATACTGTGTTTACTGTGACTTGCAAAATTTGGTTTAAGACCTAGAACCTAAAGAATAGTACCACTATAAAAATAGTTTATGCTGAAGAGTTTGCCATTTATACTTATTTCATAACCCCTATGGTTCCAGAGATATGAACATTTGTTTGAAATGAGAGAACATCATTTGATTCTGTCAAAAGGCTTAGGCTCTGCTCATTGGAAGTTAACTTCCTGAGCTCCACTGGAGTGAGTGAATTAAAATATGTTTATCATCACATCCCTATTCTCCTAGACTTCAGGTGTTTTTTAAGGTTTTGTGTGTCTAGATCACATTATCAGTTCTGTGCCATACCCTATGGGCCGTTCACTGGATCAAGTGTCTAGCTTCAGTTATAGCTGTTTGCAGGCTACAGAGTATCCACATTTTCATAGTTAGATGGCTTGCTTATCCTTGCAGACTGTTTTTCAAATTGTTAGGAATCTCTCACTTGGGTGAGAGGTCTCTTACATAAACTGGGATTCCAAGAGAACATTTAAAAGCCTTATTTGACTCCATCGTGCAGGATTGAATTCTGGGATGACAGCTAGACATCTCAGTTCAAAGAGTTTTTCTTCCACAGGAGAAACTAGATAATCTGATGTCAATTTTCATACCATCCTTGACTGATGGGTTCGGTCGTTGTAAAAGCTTGTGGCAACTTAGAACTCTCAAGCTTCTCCCTTACCCACAATGCACCACCCCCATTACCTCAGATCTCATTTGCCGCTGTTAGGTGAAAGATGTGATTTTCTCTTTTAAGTTTGGGATAGATAAGCACTTGTTCTCTCTGTATTTAAACTGATATTCTTTTTTTTAATCTTTTTCTTCTTCTTGTACTAGTGTACTCTTGATACTATTGTACACCTAGAGGCATCAGTAGGAGTTAACTGCAGATGCACCTGGAGGAGTCACTCAGATGTAATGAGTTAAATTCAATGTTTTGAATAAGGAAGAAGAGGTAACAGGTTGTGAAGTGACTGAATTTGGGCACCATCAGAAATAGATCTAGAATTGGTTTCCAAGCACTTTATTTCTTTATTTTGCACTTAAAACTTCCCTCTTCTCCCTTCACCCTTATACTTTTATCTTAATTCTTTACTACCTTTGTAGGTAGTCCTCTTTTCCTCTCCCTAAAAAAGAGTTTTTCTGTTTTCTGTCTATATTTTCCTTAAATCTTGTTGTTGTTGTTGTTGTGGAAGTTACTTGTAGTCATTTGTTTTTTCTTTCCAATAGACAATGGCTGAAAAAAAAAACCCTGCAAGTTTCAAAAAGTGTGGGAAGTGCGGTCAGAAGAACTCCCACACTCTCTGTTTATTGTCTTGGCCCCCTCCATCTGCAAGAGAGTTGCTCAATATGTCATGTGTTCAACCCCAGAGAGTTAGTGGAATGCAAAAACAAATTGACCTTAAAGGAGCTTTTACCTTCCTCCTTTGGTGATGCCATAGTTGGAGAAACCTCTGACAAGTTGCCACACTCCTCTCTGAGCTCTTTTTCTGTTTCTTCAAAGACCTTGAAGAAAACTTTAAAAAGACCTTCATCGGATCCTATATTTATTTACCTCATATCCATCTAAGGAGAAGAAAATTAGGGTTTTGGATCTGAACCCCTTGGATCAGAGAAAGACAAAAAAGTCTGTTGTTGGATCAGATTGCTTCTTTGGATCCAGAGTCTCCAAAAAGTAAGGATTTGTTGGATCCAAAGGCATCAGATCCAGCAAGACCACTGGATGTACTACGTAGTACAAGGTACTCCCCATCTGTGGACCCAGTCCATCGAGAGTGCCTTCTCTCCTCATTTATAGACCAGATTCTCCTTCCAAACAGTCCTCTCGCTCATCTAGAAGCCTCACTGTAGAACATGTGGAGAGGGTAGTGAGACAGAGCCTGTCGGCACAGAGCCATCCAGTTGTTGCTTTGGCTCCTACCCCTTTAGGTCACGAAGCCCATACATCCAAGATACCACCTCTAACTCTCCTCCCTCTGACTCCCTCTGTGGTTTGGTTTGGTGTCCTTGTATCCGAGTTGTCCAGTCCCATCTTCTTCAGATCCGAAGCTTCCTCTGAGCTCCCCCAAGCTATCAGATATGGATAGCTCTCAGAGTTGATTCTACCCTGTGGGATTTGAGGTGTTTCATTTGATTCTGAGGGCTTTGGAGCCATATCTACACCTTGGAGCTTTGGCATGAGTTACGTTGGCTCTGACTTCTGCCTTGGGATGACTTTCCATGGAACAGAGAAGGACCAAGGATCAGAAAGCCCTTCTTTCAGATCCAGGTTCCTATCCCTGCCTGGGAAGGTCAGCCTTTAGGACTTTGGAGAGAGCCCTGTCAACTACCATAACCCAGAAGGGTCCCATCCCCTTGGGTCCTGCATCTACATCACCCCCATCTCTGTGTCAAGAGTCTCAGCTACCCCCCCCCCCCCCACAGGGACAACCGTTACCAAAACCCCAGGATACCCAACTGGGTATTTCCACCTCATCTGATATCTCCCCAGATTATCTCACTGAGGAGGTCTCTCAATAAGAGGACACTTAAGAGGAAGCATCTAGCTTGTCCTGAGTCTGTCGCCAAAGACACAGATTTTGAGGAGGATGAAGGTTCCTCACAGTCACCTCCTGTGGGTGTCTCTTTTGGAAACATGCTCGAAATCCTAAAACAGAGAGGTGACTGGAAGCCCAGTAACCCTTTGTCAGAGGAATCTGTGCTCCTGGACATGTTTGGTACCAGCCCATCTACTTCTTTGGTGATTCCACCTGCTGACGAGCTCCTTGAATTGGTTTCATAGTGGGCATGGAAGGAGCCTGACACCATTAAGCCCATTCCAAGGAAGCCTAATAAAATTATGACCTCTCTGGAAGACAAGCAGTTGTGGTCCAAGGGCCCACCTGTTGATGCCATGGTCGTAGTGGCGGCCACCAGACTAGCCAACGAAAGTTCCTCTGTTCATCCCCCTGATAAGGAGTCACAGTTGATGGACATGTTTGGAAAGAGTGTCTATGCTTCAGGTACTTTTGCCTTGAGGTTTCTGAGCTATCTGGCACATTTCATCAGACCACAGAGGGATCTGATAAAGGAACTCTCAGATACCCTTGCAGGAACTGTGTCTGAGGAGGTGAAGGATTCCATTACCTTACAGCTGGCAACCCTACAATCAATATCAAACTTGTCCATGAGGCTTATTTCCAATGTTGCAGAAGGAACCTCAAGGGCAGTGGGTTCAGGCGTAACCATTAGTAGACATGCCTGGATGCACTTGTGTGACTTTGCGGAGCCATTTAAGTCTATGTTCGTTAATTTTCCCTTTGAAGGCACCTCTCTTTTAACCCCAAAGTGAAAAATGCATTGTCCAGGTGTGAGAAGAATGGAAAGACCCTTTCTGCTGTGGGTCTGTGTTTTTCCAACCCCAATAGGTCCTTTTCGAGGAAATCATTGAGGAGGTGGAAAGATGTCATTCAAGAAATCGCAAGGATCTTTCCAGGACACACATGGAAGGTCTTCCCCCAGATGCAGAGGGGGAAACTCAAATGGTAGACGGTGCCCTCCTGGCAGAGGAGGCCCCCAACATCAAGGGTCCAGAGAACCCTTCATTGGCAAACCCTTCCAGAGCTCCTGAATGGAGGCCCAATTGTCCCCCTCTGGAGGCAATCTGGGATCATTTGTCCGTGCACTGGAGAGCATGGCTAGAAATAATAAAAGATACTTGGGTGCAGAAGATCGTATCCAGAGGATATATAATTCCATTTTCCCTTCCTCCTCCAATTTTCAGGAAACCCCCAATGTTCCAGTCAGTCAGAGGGATCAAGCGGCCAATCAAATATAAAAGCTGCTAAACAAGTCATCCAAGAGGTCATCTTAGACAAGAAAGTATCCAGAATTTACTCAAGAATCTTTTTAGTGCCAAAGAAAACAGGTTACTGGAGACCAGTTCTGGATCTCAGCATCCTGAACATATTTGTTCGAAAGACAAAGTTCCAGATGGTCACAGTTCAGTCCATTCTTCCGTTGTTGGGAAAGGATGACTGGATGTGCTCAATAGAGCTCCAGGATGCATACTATCATATAAAAATAAACAGGGGATCCAGGAGATTCTTATGTTTCTGGCTAGGAGCCAGTCATTATCAGTTCAGAGCACTGCCTTTTGGCCTCACCAGAGTCCCCAGAGTGTTCACCAAATTTATGGCAGTGGTAGGAGCTCACTTGAGACTGCAATGATTCTGTGCATTTCCATACTTAGACAGCTGGCTCATTACCACACTGACCAGGAATAAACTCATCTTAGCAAGAGAAGAAGTTATCCACGCATGCAAAAGGCTAGGAATAATCATACGTTTTGAGAAGTCAAATCTAGAGCCAACCCAAATTTTAGAATTTATAGGAGTGCTACTCAAACAAGGTCAACAATAGCCTCCCTTCCCCTTTCCAGAGTTCAAACCTTAAGGTCACAAGTCAACAAGATACTTTGCAGTACCACAATTTCAGCTCACCTAGTTCTACAAACTCTAGGATCAATGGCATCAGCGATAACCCTTATTCCACTAGCCAGGTTTCACATGAGGATTCTACAGTGGATGTTGGCATCACAGTGGTCAATTCTTTAACTACCCTTGTCCTCTCCACTATGAATTACCAACTCTTACAAGAAAAGTCTAACATGGTGGATCCAATAAGAACTGGTACAGGGCCATCCATTTGTTGCCTTACAGCTCAAGGCCATAGGGACCATGGGCGCTTCCCAGCTAGGGTGGTGGTGGGGCATTACCTGGGAAGGAGAACCCAAGGCATGTGGTACCCTGAAGAGGCCAGTTTCCATATCAATGTACTGGAGTTCCCATCAGGAACAATTGCAATACAAACAGACAATGTGTCACTGGTTTGGTACATCAACAAACAAAGAGGAACCAGATCATATGTCGAGAAACCATAAGGATGTGGCAATGGGCAATATTTTCCAACTGCTTTCACTTAGCAATGCACATTCCAGGGAATCCAATGTGCTAGCAGACAAGCTGAGCAGGTGCATTCTGTTACCTCACAAATGGTTCCTCAACCAGAAAGTTGCAGAACAAATTTTCCTTCAGTGGGGCCAGCCTTGCTGCAATCTTTACTTCTCCCCTAAATAACAAGTGAAGCAGCTATTTTGCCCTGATCCCCCCCTCAGTGGGAGTCACCGGGGAATGCTCTTTTCCATGATTGTCTCCCCGGATTACTTTACACATATCTTCCAATTCCCCTAATTCCAAAGTTTCTTCAAAGAGCTGCCAGGTTGAAGACCGAGGTCATTCTCATTGCACCCTTTTTGCCTTAACAGATTTGGTGTCCCTTCCTGTGGCCTCACTTAATTTGCCAACCCTTGATTCTGGACCCAGCTCCAGATCTCCTGTTTCACCCGATGGGCATGACACATCTGGACCTCCTGAACATCAGGTTAACAGCTTGGTTTCTCCAATTCCAATAATAGTCAGCCAGTTGATGCTCTCTTTCCCTGTTTGTCACATCTTATCTTCCCTTAAGCCATCCACTAGAAAACTTTATGCTAGTAAGTGGAAAAGATTTGTACACTGGGCTCTTCAAAAGCATGTAGACGCTTTCTCGGTCCCAATCAGTCACATACTAGGGTTCTTGATGCTGAATTTCAACCAAAGGGCCAGTTCTTCGACAGTGAAAGTCCAGCTGGCACAATTTCTAATTTCCAGATTTGTTTTGGTGGCCATTCACTAGCCTGTCATAAAACTATCTAAAGCTTTCTTACGGAGCACAGTTCTTCTCAGACCTCCTTTTAAAGATTCCACTATACCGTGGGATCCGAGTCTGGTACTGCAGTCCGTGATTCTTCCACCCCTCAAGTCTGCCCATAATTGTGACCTTAAAGTTTTGACCTGGAAGGCCTTATTCTTAGTTGCCACCACTTCCTCCAGACAAATTTAGGAAATTCAGGTATTGTTGGTGAAGGCTCCTAATCTCATTTTCCATAAGGATAGAGTCTCCTTATGAACCAATGCATCCTTTTTGCCCATGGTGGTATTACACATCAAAATTAATCAATGCATCAGTCTATTAGCCTTCTTCCTGAATTATTCCAACAAAGGAGAATAGTTGTTATATTTGATAGATGTGCGTAGACTATTATCTTTCTGTCTGCATAGAACAAAAGATATCAGAATGACTGACCAATTGTTTGTATCCTTTGCTGTAGTGACATTAGGCTCACCTGTATCTAAAGTCACTCTAGCTAAATGGCTTACTGACTGTATTTCTTTTATTGACAACAAATCAGGTATGACATTGCCATACAAAGTGCGAGCTTAATCAACCAGTGTTATAGCTACCTCCTCAGTTTTCCACTCAAGAACTTCCATGGATGACATACATTTGTTCAGCAGCAACTTGGACTTCCCTTCACACTTTTATCTCTCATTATATTCTGGATCTGGTGTCTAGAGGTAGGGTATCTTTCGGCTCAATGGTGCTCAAAAATATCCTTCCTTGAATCCACCCAGGGTTCTAAGTAGCTGGGGACTCTATCCAATCAGTCAAGGATGGAATGAAATTTAACAACATCAGATGAAAAGTTATGCACTCACCATAATGTTCCATCTGTGTTGTCCATTTTCATTTCTCCCCAACATTTTTAGGTTTATTTTAGAAGCGTGAGGAGATGTAACAAATTTGTTATATCTTTTGAAAGTTACCAGCTCCAGTTGTGGCATTGCCTAGTTCTCTCTCTCTTTACCTGATATACACATACGTGTGTGTTTGACTATATATATATATATATATACATATATGTGTGTGTGTGTGTGTGTGTGTGTATATATATATATATATATATATATATATACATATACATATATATAGATAGATTATATATATATATATATATGTAAATATGTATGTATCTATACACACACACACACACATATATATGTAAATATGTATGTATCTATACACACAAACACACATACATACATACATACATACATATATAAAATTATAAATACATAATCTGATGTTGTAAATCTTTGTTTATTCATTACCATTAGGACCTTGGTTCCATCCTCGGAACCAATATGGCCGTTTCCAAGCTCGCGCCAGCCAAAAACTCTCAGCTAAGACATACCCATAACGCCCCTCTCCTAGTTACTCCAGATCTCGTTTGTCGCATTCCTAGTCAGACGTGCTAGCCATCTCTCTCAAAGCTAAGTAGAAAATTGTTAATTTTAAGGCAGTTTCTCTTCAAAATTATTTAATTTTTAGTCAAGTTAGCTTTTTCTCACTGTCTAACCAGAAAAAAGGTTCCAGGGTGCTATAAAACACTGGTAACCAACAAAAAGCACCCAGCGGCCATCAATGAAAAACTCCTTTATTAACAAACGATAAAAAGTAACCTCCAAAATTAGTTAAGCGCTTTCATCATGTTGTAATGACTTCATCCGAACAGGTTGATTAATTAATGTTACTCAAAATGCACAATTTATATATTCCAGCTGACTCATAATTAATTAATCAATTAAGAGTTAAAAAAACAGTGCAAAATTCCATCGAACAATCTGTTCAAATTTATATTTAAAAAATAAAATATTAAATTCTAAAATAAATGCAAAGTATAAAATTCCATTTATAAAGAATATTAAAAGTAAATATAACCCACTGACATATAAATCAGTAATTCAAAAATGAAAAAATATATTATAGTTGAATAAAATGTTAGTTTAAATGTAAAAGTACATAAGGGTAGTAACAAAAACAAAATCAAGAATCTACTCCTGTATTCAACACAGAGCCATACTTCTTGATAAATGTTCGGTCTTTAAGGGCTGGTACTATAGAGACATTATCATTTTTCTCACTGTCGCCTATAACCTAAGCCTATTTCCTACCCTTTTCCTTGGTAATTTAATGTTTTTCCTTTATTGGTGCTGTCCCTCTCTCCTGTCTTTGACAGACCTTTCCTTTTTACTAGTGGTATTTTTTTTTATTAAATAACATCACTTGTATTTTCTCCCTTAATTTTTCTATAGGATAGCCTTTTTGCCTTACTATGTCAGACAAAGCTAAGTTGGGATTTAAACAGTGTGACAAGTGTGGACGTAAGATGCCTAACTCAGATACACATGTTTGTTGTGTCTACTGTTTGGGCGTTGATCATATTAAAGCTGACTGTGACATTTGTGCTAGTTTTAGTAATTGTACATTAGCAGAACATAAAAATAAACTTATCTTAAAAAGACACCTTTTTCAGAGCTCTATCTGGGTCGGAGGTCTCACCCCCTCCAAAGACCAAAAGACATAAGGAAAAAACGGATTACTCAAGACACCTTTTTCAGAGGCTCTATCTGGGTTGGAGGTCTCACCCCCTCCAAATACCAAAAAAAAACATAAGGACAAACAGAGTCACTCGGTTCCTGCATCTCTGTCAGTTATGGAACCGAGTTGGCTCCATGCTTTACCAGTGCCCTCAGTGCAGACCTCTCGGCACCAGACTCTGTGTCTTCCCCCTTGGTGCCGTCCATGATATTCACCCCTATTTTGGTTCCGACCTCAGCACCACTAACTTCGTTGCCATCCTTGGATCCGACATTGGCTCCATTGACTGTACCTGCTTCGGCACCATTCCCAGCCACAGTGCCAACAGTTTCTTTGGCTCCATCAGCTCCAAAACTCGATTACCTGCCAAGGACAAGATATTTCCACTTCGGTGCATATTGTTTCAGTTTTGACAGCAGTGTTTTCCCTGTTGGCACTGTCCACCCTTGCTGCATCGGCTCCGGTGGAACTGATGCTCTCCCAAAGCGGTGCTTGGACCATCCGTACCTTGGTACTTAGCCCGGCACCTATTTTCTCACTGGCGCCATCTATGTCCATGGCTCCAACGGCTTCCAGTTCTCTCAGAACTCCTCACCTACAGGTGGGCTCCTCACGGTGAGGTGTGACCCCGGTTCAGAGGTTGTCCCTCCCAGTTCCGGACTCCCATCCCTCCTCAGGTGGGCCTGCTGTACAGGTAGTGAACTCGCAGTCAGCACCAATGACACCAGTATCAGAACCCTCCCCTAGTATGCACCTCTCCCAACCCTCTATTTTGGGACCCTGGGCACGGGAGTCACAAGAACCCCCTTTGAAGGGAACCCCTTCTCCGGAGTCCTCCTCAGAAGATCCCACTGAGGAGCCACCCCGGAAGAAATGGTGCAAGAGGAAGCACTGTGATTCACCAGAGGAATCTATCGCCAAAGAGACTGATTGTGATGAGGGGGAAGGGTCCCCATGGTCTTCCTCAGATGACATCTCAGTCGGAGACATTCTCAAAATCCTCAAGCAGCGGGGAGACTGGAAGTCCTATAACCCTTCTTCTGAGGAATTGGTGTTCCTGCAGGCCTTCTGTGCCTGGTCATCTACTTCCTGGGTGACTCTACTGGCAGGTGATCTTGATGCAGCGTGCCTGGAAAGCCATGGACAATGTAGAACCTGTCCATCAGAGGCCAGACAAAAAATGTTATCTACACCTGAAGACCAGTCCCACTGGTCCTAGCAGTTGACAGTTGATTCTGTGGTCGTGGTGGTGGCCACCAAGAGTGAACTGGCAGAAGATAGTTCCACCATCCATCCTCCAAACAGAGAGTCCTGGACCATGGACAGACTAGGAAAACGGACCTATGCTTCAGAGACATTTACCATTCAGTCGCTATTCTATCTGGCACACTTTACTCACCTCCAAAGAGAGCTAATTTCTGAAATGTCTCCTTCTTTAGTGGGGTACAGCCTGATGAGGTGCGTGATACTGTCGCCTCGCAGCTAGCTACCCTTGAATCCATTTCAAACTCCTTGATGCATTTGATAGCTCACTCCACCAAGGGTGAGCTCGAGCTGCTGCATCAGGCATTGTTTTGAAACGTAATGCTTGGATGCAGTTGTGTGACTTCGCAGACCCCTTTAAATCTTCCTTCGTGAATGCACCTGTCGACAAATCTGCACTTTTGGGACCCAAAGTACGAGACACACTTATACGTAGTGAGAAAGATGGAAAGACCTTGTCTGCTGTGGGCCATGGACAGACTAGGGAAACGGACCTATGCTTCAGAGACATTCACCATTCGGTCGCTATTCTATCTGGCACACATTACTCGTCTCCAAAGAGAGCTAATTTCTGAAATGTCTCCCTCTTTGGTGGGGTACAGCCTGATGAGGTGTGTGATACTGTCACCTCGCAGCTAGCTACCCTTGAATCCATCTCAAACTCCTCGATGCATTTGATAGCTCACTCCACCAAGGGGGGAGCTCAAGCTGCCGCATCAGGTGTTGTCATGAAACGTAATGCTTGGATGCAGTTGTGTGACTTCGCAGACCCCTTTAAATCTTCCTTCGTCAATGCACCTGTTGATAAATCTGCACTTTTTGGACCCAAAGTACGAGACACACTTACACATAGTGAAAAAGACGGAAAGACCTTGTCTGCTGTGGGCCATGGACAGACTAGGGAAATGGACCTATGCTTCAGAGACATTCTGTGGGCAAACGCCTTTCCAACCCCCAGAGGACCTACTCCAGGAACCAGAAGGGAGGAAAAATGTGGTTCAAGAAATCCCAAGGACCTTTTCATGACACTCGTGGTGAACAATCCCCCCAGGGCAGAAGGGGCAACTCATATGGAAGATGTCCCTTTCGGGGTAGAAGGGGTCCACGTAATGGGGGCGTTAGAAATTCTTTCTCTGGCAGGACCCTACCAGCGCTCCTGAGCAGCGGCCCAATTGCTTTCCTCTGGAAGCCGTCAGGGGTTGTTTTCTCTGCATCTACCAGCCTGGCATCTTATTACTACCGATGTTTGGGTGCAGAGAATAATATCCAGAGGCTACCAAATACTATCTGATTTAACTCTCATTCCCGATCTACCACCCAGTCAGAGGGAATTAGCAGCCTTAGAAATAGAAAAGCTGCTAAGGAAAAGAGTCATCCAACCAGTACCACCAGATCAGACATGATCCAGATTTTACTCAAGGTTCTTTTTAGTGCCAAAAAAGCTAGGGGACTGGAGGCCAATCCTGAATCTCAGCCTATTGAACACATTTATCAAACTTCAAAATTTCCGGATGGTCATGATACAGTCCATTCTTCCCTTCCTATCGAGGGATAACTGGATGTGCCCTATAGACCTTCCAGGACACGTACTACCACATAAAGATGGATCACCGCTCCCAGAGGTTTCTCCGCTCCCGGCTGGGAGCCAATCACTACCAGTTCAGGGCGCTGCCATTCCATCTCTCGACAGACCCTTGAGTGTTCACCAAATGTGTGGCAGTTGTAGCTCATCTTGGACTACAAGGATTTCAGGTGTTTCCCTATCTAGACGATTGGCTCCTTACCACTCTGACCAGGAATCTTCTTACACTCAAGGTCTCGCTCTCCGCTTGGGGATTACAATCAACAAGGACAAATCTCAATGTCTCCAACAAAGATACTGGAATTCATTGGAGCAGTCTTTGACACAACATCCTATCAAGCTTCTCTTTCCCCTCACAGGTTTTCGAACTTAACACACCAAATCCATGACCTTCTTCTCAGACCTATGTACCAGCACGTCTTGTACTGCAACTCTTAGGCTCCATGGCTGCCATTATGTTGGTACCACTGATGAGACTGCACTTGAGAATCCTACAGTGGCTCCTTTCCGCACAATGGTCATTGCTAATTTACCCACTCGACCACATGTTACGTCTTTCAAACCGTTGCAAGGAAGAAATGTTATGGTGGATAAACCCACAAATTAATCTTTGATGTTGACCGTTTTGTCTTCCCCAGCCCATGGCCACGGTGACCACAGACACTTCCCTGTTAGGGTGGGGGGGTGGAATTTCCAGGGAAAGACTGTCCAAGGCACCTGGTCTCCCATGGAGGCCAATTTGCACATAAATGAGGGCAGTTCTCCTAGCATTGCAAACTGCAAGCTTTACACGCATCCCTACCCTCTGGGACCATTGCAATTCAGTCAGACAACATGTCAGTCATCTGGTATATCAATAAGCAAGGTGGAACCAGGTCTTACCCCCTGTATCGGGAAGTCATGAGGATTTGGCACTGGGCGATAGCTTCCAAACGTTTCCTTATAGCAACACACATTCCCAGGAGTTCCAACCTTATTGCGGACAATCTGAGCAGGAACACCCTAATGCCTCACGAATGATCCCTCAACCCTGTAACAGCGGATCAGATCGGATCTTCCAACGCTGGGGCAAGCCTTGCTGTGACCTATTTGCTTCCCCCCCTAAACTACAAATGCTGAAGCTACTTTGCCATGATCCCCCCTCAGGGGGAACCACCGAGGGATGCTCTAACGCACGATTGGCCACCGGTTCTTCCCTATGGCCTCATCTGATTCACAGTCTGTAGATTCTGGATCATTCCCAAGACCTGTTATCTCATCCTCAGGGACTGATTCATCCGAACCTGCACAGTCTCAAGCTCACAGTTTGGTTCCTTCACTTCCAATGATTGCCAGGCTGCCTGACATCCCATCTCCTGTTCGTGAAATTCTTCTGGCTTCACACAAACCTTCCACTAGGAAAGTTTATTCTAGTAAACGGACTAGGTTCTCTATTTGGGCCAAATATCAGAACTTAGACCCTTTCTCTATGCCTGTTTAAATGATCCTACAATACCTGACTACTGTTTTGCATGCAGGAGCCTCAGCTTCGATGATCACTGTACATTTAGCAGCTATTGCCAGTTTTCATAATGATCTTGATAATTCTTCAGTTATATCACACCGCCTATTCAAGACCATTTTGAAAGAGTATTACATGTTAAACCTCCTGTCAAGCCTCCCTTAGAACCTTGGGACTTGACTTTGGTACTTCAGTCTCTCACAGGTTCTCCTTTCGAGCCTTTTGATTCATGTTATTTGCAGTTTTTGTCATGGAAAACCTTACTTCTAGTAGCACTTACCTCAATGGGAAGAGTATCTGAGCTGCAGGCTCTGAGTGTCAAGAGTCCTTACTTGATCTTCCACATGGATAGGGTCCCTTCGTACTGACCCTTCTTTCTTGCCCAAGGTAATTTCTGGCTTTTCCATTAACTAATCTATTGACCTGCTGGTTTTCTTCCCTCAGCATTCTAACAGAGGGGAGTACTTTTTGCACACCCTTGATGTGCATTGGAGCTTCGTTGTTATTTGGAAAGGACTAAATCTTTCAGGAAAACAGATCAATTGTTTGTGGCCTTTGCAGGACCGAGATTGGGTAAACCTGTTTCCAAAGTAACTTTATCCTCCTGGCTTAGAAATGTCATTACCTTTATCTACCAACAGAATAAGTTATCCTTACCTTCCAGAGTAAAGGCTCATTCTACCAGATCTATGGCTACTTCTATAGCATTTCATTCCACAGCTTCTTTGGATGATATCTGCACAGCAGCCACTTGGGCAAGACCTCATACCTTTATATCTCATTAGAAATTGGATTTGGCCTCCAGAGAATGAGCATCTTTTGGTTCTATGGTGCTCAGGAATATCCTTCCTTAGGGCCAACCAGGACTCAAGTAGCTGGGGACTCAGTCCTAATGGTAATGAATAAAGATTTACAACATCAGATAAAGAAGTTATGTCTTACCATAATGTTCCATCTGTGTTGTAGATCTTTGTTCATTCATTACTTCCTGCCCTCCTTCCCCCTGCCTGGACTCCTGGTGGACTTTAGGAACTCCAGGTTAAGGTATTTGCTCAGACAGAGCCTCCTACTATTTTTTTTCTATTACTACATCTATTATCTAAGGGTGGGCAAACTCGATTTGAAGTAACTAGAAGAGGGGCATTATGGGTAGGTCTTAACTGAGAGTTTTTGGCCGGCGCGAACTTGGAAACGGCTATATCTGTTCCGAGGATGGAACCAAGGTCCTAATGGTAATGAATGAACAAAGATCTACAACACAGATGGAACGTTATGGTAAGACATAACTTCTTTTTCTTTTATAGCTTGCAAACAAGTTCTGAGGCAATGGAGGATGGTGCATTGTGGTAAGGGAGAAGCTTGAGAGTTCTAAGTTGCCACAAGCTTTTACATTGGCCAAATTGAATCAGACAGGATCCAAACCCATCAGTCAAGGAGGAATGAAAATGGACAACACAGATGGAATGCTATGGTGAGTACATAACCTATAGCTGTTTCCTCAGACTTTTGTGACTGCAAGGGAATACCTCAGAATTTTGGGTCTCATAGCATCTGTGATACCCCAGGCAAGACTCCACATTAGAAGGATACAGTAATATCTAATATCTCTCTCTGGTCCCAGCACCAACATCCTTAATCTTTTCAAATCCCAGTGCTGGAGTTTGTCAGAAGAGAAATCATTCGGTGGAGATAGCAAATATCCTTAAATCCATGTCTCCCCTTCTCCCTCCCTGTTCCAATACAGTCAGTCACCACAAATGCCTTTGACTTTACTTGGGGAGCAGTTTCAGGAGGGATAAAAGAGCAAGATGTGTAGGACACCAAGGATGGATGCAAGCATATGAATATAAAAGACATGCTTGCCATGATCATGGCACTCAACTCTCTGAATCATTTTAGTCCCTGGGAACCGTTCATGTTGTTGCAACCAGTACCAGAGTCGTGTTACATCAACAAGCAAGGGGGAACAAGCAGACTAGCCATGTTAGCTTGGGATATAGCTTCATAGCACAGTCTCACTCTACAGACATCCTACCTTCCATCAGAGCAAAACTGTCTGGTAGACAAGCTGAGCAGAACAAGGGCAGACCCTCATTAATGGAAACTAGATCAGAGGTCTTCCAAGATTAGACCCATCTGTAGGGAGTTTCTCAAGAAAGACCTATTTGCCTTCTCTCTGAAAAATCAGCTGCCAAAATTCTGCTAATTCTGCTCTAGGACTGTATGGAAGATGGCTTGGAAGACATGCCTTTTCATTTCCTTGGAAAGGAATGATGTTCTTCATATTTCATTGTTGCAGTCATCACATTTGGGTTATCCTGCCAGGGGTAGTCGGCCTGAATACCAGAAGCTTAGTATTTCTGCGTTGGTTGCTGTTGCTCCAGGACAGATGTCAGGTCATCAGTGGTATAAAAACAGACAGCCAACGCCATTACATCAGTCTTTCTTGCTGAGGAGCTCGAAGCAGAAGCTGTTTGCACGAGTGCCGGTCAGACGCTACCTGAGTTTTCATTTCCGAATTGAAGCTGAAGTCTTGTAAAGCTAAGTACCCCATTGGGGATCCTTTTTTCTTGCTCTAACCGATGTCAGAAAAAGTTAACAATTGTCTTGCCTGTGGAAAGCAAATACCACACCAAGACTTTCATTCTTACTGCATCACCTGTTTAGGCCCAGACCACGACGTCCACCGCTGTCCCTTTTGTGCTTTGTTCTACTCCAGAACTGTATGTTGCCGAGCCCTTATGGTAGCTAGATATTTTCGCTCTCAGTCCTCAAATTCCGATATGGCTTTGGTAAGCCATCCAATTACTGATCTTCCAAAAAAATGTAAAGATAAAGACAGAGACAGACTACACAGGTCCAAAACTGCCGACGATGCTTCCGATAAGCTAGTCATCAGTTCTCTGGTCCTCAGTGAGGTGCTTTCACAGCCCCTGATGCCCACTTTTTTGGATTCGCATGCCGCTACCGAGACACTTTCAGAGTCTGGTATGGAGCGAGACTCTTCTGCAGATGTCTCTACCTTGGATGGGTCCGGAGCCACTGAGCAGGTACCGGCTTCTGAGGAAGTACTTTGCACTACCTATTCTTGACACAGACCGATGATTTCTTTTGCATCTTCAGTTCTTTCAAAAACAACTGAGTTTCTAAGGCCCAGGGTATGAACCACATCCAAAAAAACGATGACCCAAGCTCCGGCACCTGCTTCCTTGCCTCAGTCTCAAATGCTTAAAATGTCGGAAGACCTTATAATGCTTATTAGGGGAAGCCAGCCTAGGGGAGTATTTCCAGTGGGAATGTCAGGACTGTCCTCAGTCAAAAAAGAGACTCAGGGAATTCTTAGATCTTCTACAGCACAGACCTGTGTCCATTCCTCCTGTCTTGGATGTTGTGGATGATGTTTTTATGAAATCCATTCTGACCCCTGACACCCTCCCTCTGGCTCCAAGGAAACCTGACTGGTATTATAGAGTCCCTGACTCCCACAAACTTCTTTTCAAAAATCCTACTGCTGACCCCGAGGTCATCTTTCAAGGACCTAAAGGAATCAAAGCAACTTCAGCTAAAAATCCCAACCCCTCAGATAGGGATTCCCGAGCATTAGACAGATGGGGTAAAAAAGTATACACCTCTGATACTCTTGCTATTAGAGCATTTAATTGTCAGTTCCACATGCTGAAATATCAGCAACATACCATGGAACTCCTCAGACAAAAAATATCTTCTTTTCCTGCTTGTGCAGAAAATAGAGTTACAAGAGTTAATGCATTCTGCAAGTAACTAAGCACACCTTACATTGTGGTTTAGACACCCTAGGAGCATCTTGCAGGGCAGCAGTCACTGGTTCTGTCCTCAGAAGGTATGCTTGGCTTAAGGAACAGACCTTGCCAGACCATGTCAAATCCAAATTATTGGACGAACCCTCGTATGAAGACAACGTATTTGGCACCAAGGCAGAAGAGGTCTTAAAAAAGATGGAAGAAAAAGCTAAATCTGTGCAGACAGTTGAAGACCTCTTACAGGTCCAGCCTCCGAGGTTCAGTAGGCTTTGCCCCTCCAAGCACTGGTCCTTTCCTGCCCCCTCCAGGCCAGCTCAGCCTAGACCCAGGGGAAGCAGACCCCCCCCCCCCCAGACAACAGCTCCAGGGAATGCAGAGATCTAAGCAATGGAGTTCCTCCTCTTCAAAATCAGGGAGTGCAAAGCCTCCCCCTTATGGTAAGAACTCACAATGACTTTTCAATTCCACCCCCTCCCTCTGCCTACCTGCTCATGCCCTTAGGAGGAAAGCTGTCCTTCAATGCAAACAACTGGGCCACCATTACCAATGACCGCTTGGTCCTTAACATAGTGTCCCAGGGATACAAATTTTATTTCCACACTCTGCCAACCCCAAAAGGGTTCCCAGATCTCCCCCCAAACCAGTGGGCAGAGGCCAAAAAGCAAGTCCATTCCCTGCTCTCCATGAGGACAATAGATCATGTTCCTGTAGAACAGATAGACCAAAGTTTCTACTCCAGACTCTTCCTGGTACCCAGAAAAGAGGGCACATGGAGCCCCATCATCAGTCTATCCATTCTAAACACTTTTCTGGTGATACCAAAATTCAAAATGCTCACCCTCCAGCAGCTTCTATCTATGCTTTCCAAGGATGCTTGATTAGCCACCCTAGACCTAAAAGAGGCCTACCTACACATCCCAATCAGGGAGTCATGCAGGAAATACCTACGTTTCAGGACAGGATCTATGCACTTTCAGTTCTCTGTGCTTCCCTTTGGCTTATCCACTGCTCCCAGAGTTTTCACAAACTGTTCGGCTCACGCCATTGCTTTTTGCAGACAAAGAAATATTCAAATTTACACATACTTAGATGACTGATTCAGGCAGACAGTCAGGAAAAGCTGCTACAGCACCTGACCTTTGTAATAGACCTACTGACCTCCCCGGGGTATACTATCAATGAAAAGAAATCCAAACTAGTCCCTACACAAAAAATTGTATTCCTGGGAGCAAGCCTGGACACAGCATCCCAGATGGCATTCCTTACTTCAGAAAAACAAGCCTGCCTGACAGTCTACTTCTCTCAACTAGCCACCATTACCCAATAATCCGCAAGGAAAATCCTGCAAGCTGTAGGGTTCATGGCCTCTTGCATTCAACTCATTCCGTATGCCAGACAGCATATGAGGAATCTACAGTGGTACCTAAAAAGCCTTTGGTGTCAGCACTCTCAAGACCTGGAAACTCTTATACCAATGACACCTTGTCTGAGGAAAGATTTTCTTTGGTGGGCAGCAGCATGTTACTACAACAAGGGACTTCCCTTCTCACAATCCCACACCATACAGACCCTCACCACAGATGCATCAGACTATGTCTGGGGGCACCCACCTGGACGGCAGGTGCATTCAGGGCCAATGGACCCCAAATCAAATACATCTGCACATCAGCCAAAAAGAGATGTTAGCTGTTCAGCAAGCCCTGGCAGCTTTCAGACCCCTTCTTTCCCCAGGGCCCCTACGGATCAAAACAGACAACACCACAGTGAGGTGGTATATCAGCAAGCAGGGAGGGGCTCACTCTTATCCGCTGTGCAGGCTCACCATGGCCCTTTGGCACACCCACTCAGCCATGCAACTACTCCTGTTAGTACAATTCCTACCAGGCTCTCTAAACTCTCTGGCAGACAACTTAAGCAGAAACCTGCTAAATCACATGAGTGGCAGTTAGACCACAGAACCTTCACCCTTGTAACCCAGAAATGGGGCACCCCGAGGGTCGACCTCTTTGCCTCCCACACCAATCATCAACTCAACAAATTCTGCACCAGGGAACCTCACAGCAAGGCCTGGAAAGTGGATGCTCTAGCCTTCTAGTGGGTAAACCTCTCAGTCTATGCATTTCCCCCTCTACCACTCATTTCAAGGGTACTGCTCAAAATAAGGGAGGAAAAACTGAGGGCAATCCTGATTGCCCCAGCCTGGCCATGACAGCACTGGTACCAACTGCTGCACAGCCTGTCACCCCTACCACCATGGCACCTTCCTCAGATCCCAACACTCCTGACCCAAAGGAATGGAAAATTCATGCATCCCCAATTGCAGACCCTCAACCTGGCAGCTTGGCTTTTTCCCTAACCTCTCCTCAAGCTGCCAGTCTAAACAAGTTCTAGATGTTATACGTGAGGCCAGACACCTCAGCATTAAAAAATCTTATGCTGACAAGTAGAAAAGGTTTTTCTCCTGGATCCAGGCTATGGGAGCCGGAACAGAACAGCCCTCCCTACCTCTCATCCTGGATTACCTGGCAGACCTACTGCACAGGGGTCTATCCTTCTTTTCTATTAAAAGTCATGCCTCAGCCATCTCTGTTCATTTCAGCATAGAGCCACCTCTTTTCTCACACCGTCTCATCAAACATTTCCCAAGAGGGGCTAACAACTTGAGGCCACCCAGAAGAGCTCCTACCCCAGTTTGGGACCTTAACTTTGTGTTGGAAAAGCTCACCCTGCCTCCCTTTGAACCTGCAGCTTCAGCAGAGTTAAAAACTCTCTCTTGGAAGACAGCCTTGCTTCTGGCCATCACTTCATCTAGAAGTGTATCAGAGCTACAAGCACTTATGGCTGCTGAGCCCTTCATCATTTTCCATGCTGACAGGGTCTCCCTCAGGACTAACCCATCCTTCATGCCTAAAGTGGTGTCCTGTTTGGCTCTAAACCAATCCATTTATTTGCCCACCTTTTTCCCTAACCCACAAAACAAGGGGGAAAGGATTCTGTACTCACTAGATGTGCCCAGACAGCTAAGATTCTACCTGGACAGGACTAAATCTTTTAGGAAAAAATGATCAATTGCTAGTCAGCTTTGTTGCAGTGGCAGAGGGCAAGGCCATATCCAAACAAGCAGTCTACAAATGGATAGCACACTGCATCCATTTCTGCTACAAACAGCATGGGAAACCACCCCCAAAGGGGGGTCAGGGCACATTCCATCAGAGCCTTTCTACAGCTTTGGGAATCAACCCAAATGTGATGACTGCAACAGTGAAACATGAAGAACATAGTACATTTGTGTACACTTACCATAAATGTAGATGTTCGAGTCTATTCACTATTGCAGTCCTGATTTCCCTCCCTCCATCCCCCTTGTCTCTCTCTCTCTCTCTCTCTCTCTCCTTACAAGGAATTTTCGGTATTTACTTTCTACTGGTGGTGTTCTTCCACCGTAACTTAGCTCCCTGTTGGGGGCTCCTGACATTTAGGGCAAAAAAAAACTGATAATGGCATTATACCACTGACAACAGTCCTGGAGCAACAGCAACCTATGCAGAAATACTAAGCCTCTGGTATTCAGGCCAACTGAGGGCTACCACTGGCAGGATAACCCAAATGTGATGACTGCAACAGTGAATACACTTGAACATCTACAATTATGGTAAGTGTACACAACTGTTCTTTCTGGTATTTCCACCCTTTCCATGAATATCTAAGATACAGCTGAAGAGATAGGAATCTGCCAAGATAATTCTGCAAACTTCCTTCTGGCTCAGGCAACCATGGTTCTCCCTTCATTTGAAAATATCCTTGGGCAAATACCGTAAGTTTCTTCATGTACTGGATCTACTCACACAAGAACAGGGGTGTTTGATACATCCCTGACCCAATCAACTTCACTTGATTACCTGCATAATAGGGTATTAATTCCCTTTAGGCACCTCTTTATTAAGGTTGTACAGCAGGTGGTAGTGGAGGCAGGAAAGGCTGTTACTACAAAATCATATATTAGTAAATGGAAAAGGTTTTCTCGTTGGTGCCCATGACATAACCAGCACCATAGTGGTGTTCTTTGGTCTCAAAATACTTGTGTGAGTTACTATCCTATGGCCTTTCTATCTCCTCCATCAAGGTTAATTTATTGGCCATTTCAGCATGTCTGCTCATGGATCCTCCTCTTTCAGTGCATTCTCATGTCAAAATGTTTTTGAAAGAGGTTTTGCATAGGAGCCCTCCAAGAAAACTTGTGGCCCCTCCCTAGGATATAAATTTTATTTTAGAGAAGCTAACACTTGCTCCATTTGAAGCAGCTAATCTTGCTGACTTGAGGTTCTTAACATGGAAAACAGTCTTACTGATTACTTTGACCTCTGCAAGAAGGGTATCTGAGTTGCAAGCTGTTAAGGAGATTCAGCTTTCTCTCGTTATTCATAGGAACAGGATTTCTTTGAGAACTAATCCTTCTTTTATGCCTAAAGTGATATCTGAGTCTACTTTAAGCCAGACTATCCATCTCCCTGTTTTCTTTCCTGATCCTGAAAATGAGGGAGAACAGGTATTCCATACCTTTTATATCCACAGACCAGGTACTATCTTGACAGAACTAAATTTTTCAGAGCATCGGATCAGTTGTTCATTTCTTGTGAAGATAAGAAAAAGGGGTAACCCGTTATACTCGCCACGCCAAAACTATTCCAGGCAGTGCCCCCCCCCTGTTTTTTGGTGTGTTGTTTATGCCATGGAATGGGAATTTGTTTTTTTATTGTTCCTAGCATTGTCCTTTCAGGATTCAGCCGCCTCTTGTCTGTTGGCATGAAAGCTGTTTAAGGTTTGGCAATCAAACCTGCCTTTTTAGTCAGTTCAGCTTGAGCTGACTGAAGATTTGGGTGAGTGGAAGATGCCCTGTAGCTTTGGAGGCTGTTTGGCTCTTATATTATGTGCAGGATATAACCCACATAGCTATGGTTACTGTAGCAGTGATCATTCAAACATCTACTATTGTGGCAAGTTTACTTACACAACTGTACTTTATGTAATTTAATGTGTAAACTACTTTTATTGTAATCCCCCAATTAAATGATATAATGGAAGAAATCCATTTTTTATGTTAAAATTGTCTTAGTAGCAACTCTCAATCAGACCAATCATCTGCCAGTTTTTTACTGAGATGAGTAGAATTATAGAGTATAATTTCAATTTACTGGATGTTAACAAACATCTTAGATATGATGAGTGCTTAATTCAGAAAGGCTGGTTTAGCTCACTGTAGTGCCTTTATACTGTGTAGAACAATGTGTGTGTAAGTATCTTTAAGAAGCTATCCAAGAGATTGTACAAGTGTATAAATACTGAGCACCTGCCAGCCTGACTGCCATTTTGTAATAAGCTGTTGAGATATAAGCATGTATGTATGTAAGGTCTCTCTGTTAACCAGTTTGTTTATATTTTATGATGCTGCTGTCCATCCTGATGTGTTTATGTGTATTAAAGCATCTAAACGAAATACCCTGCCTGCTTGTCTTCTATGTTAGAGAGGGATGAGCAACATGGTGTCAGAAGAGCATGTCTACAGGGACATGATGTTAGTAGAAGCATGGGCAAAACAACTTCTTGTTAGAAAGAGTTCCGGTTTCTCCATCTTAAGTCCAAGAGGTATTTGGTTGGCATTGGAGGAATATAGAGGATTCAGTCATCCCTACTGCATGTATAATTCGGTAAACAGGTCAGAAACAAATTTCATAATTTAAAACTTGCTCAAAACTATTTCTTATTTGCAAAATATGAAACAAGGCATACAGAACGCTCTAAATGATATTCGCATAAACCGATATGTCCGATATTGATAACAAATATTCAAATTACTACGGAAAATGTTTGAAATAAATTCCGAATTGCATAAAACAAATAAAATAAGAGGAAACTACTGCCTTTTTGCTAAGCGTGTATTTTTCATATTAATTAAAAATATCTGAGTTATCAGAATATAAAGTGTTTGCATGTTTGTGCAGTATTACAGTAGAGTTATTTCTCAAAATACAGCCACTACAGAGCATATTTTGCAAAGTACAGTATTTTGAAGAGTTTATTGTGCATTTGAATGTTATTGCAAGCTCACAGAACAGTTTGTTCGTACATAATTACAAGGATCATATTTTCATTGTCTTTGTGCATATCATGTGGCCATGGCAGATGGATTTTGAAAGCCCAGTGCACTTGTGTTTGACCATAATATTGCAGACAACTGGAGAGTGTTTGAGCAAGAGTATGACACTTTAATACAGGCTGTATTTTCTGATAAAGATGACTGTACAAAGGCATTTATTCTGCTTAATTTAGCTGGATCAGAAGCCATTGAAAGGGAAGTTCATCCATGTATGTACCTGCCCATCTATACAGGAGAGGGAAAAAAATGTCATATTGTTGTATTGGCTGAGTCAAGGAAGGAGCTTGAATGCTTAAACGTAAATTTAGAGAAATGTGTAACCCCCAGACAAATGTTACAATGGAAAGGCACTTATTT
Source organism: Protopterus annectens (assembly GCF_019279795.1). Classification (NCBI taxonomy): domain Eukaryota; kingdom Metazoa; phylum Chordata; order Ceratodontiformes; family Protopteridae; genus Protopterus; species Protopterus annectens. The sequence goes on from NC_056741.1 coordinate 1,477,939,046, forward strand.
TAGACAAGGGATCAAAAGCCTGGTGAAACTTTTGAAGCATATATAACTGACTTGAGAAACAAGGCTAAAATGTGCAGATTTTGTGATTTAAGGGATGAGTTGATAAAACACAGACTTGTGTGTGGTATTAAAGATGATGCTGTGAGAAAGATTGTGCTTTGTGACAGTGATTTAACTTTGAATAAGGCCATTGAGATTTGTCAGATATACGAGCTCACAGAAAAGCACACAGATGTACTTACAAATGAGAATAGCTCTAGAAGGCACAGTGACAAAGCACATGTTGATAGTATGCAGCACATGGTTAAAAGGAACAGGCCCAAACACATGGCAGCAACTGTAGCCCCTGCAGCGCTCACTGGTAAACCCCAGAGCTCCCTAGCAAATTCCAGAGTTTGCAGAGTCTCAGTGAAGCATAAGAGTGAGTCAGCAAATGGGCATAAGGGTGGAGGTGCTTGCCTACCTAGTTTCATTGCCAACTGTCATCATTGTGGTGGGAAATCATGAAACTAAAAGGGAAAATATTTAGCTCTTGGTCAGCAATACCACAAATGCAATAAATTGAATCATTTCAAAAGATTTTGTAAATCAAAAGACCTGCATTATTTTATTAAAAGGGAGCATTTCAAGAAACGAGTTGATCAATTGGAGAGCTGCAACCCTACTCTTTATGTTGATGATGTGTTAGTGCTTCATGAATCAGTTAATGCAGTAAATTTAAGGGCAAAGAATGAAGTAGTTTGTACTGTTCGGATAAATGGAAAACCCATAGAGCTCAATGTTGACACAGGTTCCAAGTGCAATGTTATGTCAGCAGCAGCATTTGCTAGAGTGTGTCACGGTGAAAGGGTTGATTTGGCAAGGTGTGCGAAGCTTGCTGCTTTTGGTGGTGAAGAAATTCAGACTGAAGGCTCAGTAGTGCTTTCATGTTACTCTGCTGAAAGAAGCTACAACTTGTTATTTTATGTGGTCAAGAGGCACGTCCAGTCATTATTAGGGTTCAGAGATAGTTTGAAAATGGGACTGCTTTCATTTAATAAGTAAGTCCATCAAGTTAGCTTAAAAGACTACTACTACTCTAATTTCGCCCAGTATATATTTTTTTACCTATGCTGATCTTTTCAAAGACAAACTAGGGAAGCTTCCAGTTGTGTATTCCACGAAGTTAGACCCGGATGTCAGTCCAGTTATCAAGCTAGCATGGAGAGTTCCAATAGCCATGTAGGACAGAGTCAAAGCTGAGCTAGATAAAATGGTGTGACAAGGTGTGATTTGTCCAGTTGCAGGACCAACTGAGTGGGTTTTTTCCCTGGCAGTAGCTCATAAGAAAAGCTCAGGTGACATCAGAATATGTATTGATCTACAAGATTTGAACAAAGCACTAAAAAGACTGCATCATCCAATGTGCAGAGTCAAAGAAGTTGCAGCCTTGATGCCAAATGTCACTTTTCCTGTCTTAGATACAAAGAGTTCTTTTTGGCAAATTCAGCTTGACAAGAAATCTTCATTGCTCACTACGTTCAGCACTCAGTTTGGAAAGTACAGATTTTTGAGAATGCATTTTGGGATACATTCTGCGAGTGAAGTCTTTCACTTTGCAATGGAGCAATTTTTTTCTGGGTATCCTTGTGCTATTATAGTAGTTGACATACTAGTAGGAGGTAATGGTGCAGATGAGCATAACACAAACCTCAGTAATGTTCTGGAAAAGGCATGTCAAGTGAATCTTAAGCTCAATCCACAGAAGTGCAAATTCAGGCTAAAAGAGTTTACTTATGTTGGTTATTTATTTACTAGTTCAGGCCTATGATCAGACCCTTCAAAGCAGTCAGCCATTCTCGAGATGCCAGCTCCAGACAATGTTCAAGCCCTGCAATGTTTTCTTAGCATGGTTAACTCTTTAGGCAAGTCCAACTTTCAGCATCACTTAGAGATCTGACATGTAAAGATGCATCCTGGTCTTGGTTAGAGCATCTGATGTCCTGAAACAGAGAATTGCCAGTCTGCCAAGTCTCAGATACTATTATGTTCACAAGCCAGTTACTCTATCATGTGATGCTTTGAAATTTGGTCTTGGTGCAGTCATTCTACAAGAGGGTCAACCTGTTGGCTATGCATCGAAAACTTATACAAACTGAAATGCAGTATGCTCAGACAGAGAAAGAGCTTTTGGCAATTGTGTTTGCATGTTCTAAGTTCCATGATTATGTTTATGGTAGACCTATACAGATTGAAAGAAACCACCAACGTCTAGTCACTTTCTTGAGAAAGCCTGTGCATTTAGCTCCAGCCAGATTGCAACGCATGATGCTGAGATTGCAAAAGTATAATTTCACTCTTGTCTAGAAGAAAGACAGACTTTTTTGTCTTGCTGAAACATTATCTAGATCAGCCAGAAACACCACTGAATAGCATGAGAATGAGAACCTTGATTTTGAAGTCATGGAAGTAAGAAATTTTTCTTCCACATATCTTGAGCTGAGAGATCACACAGCCACAGATCCAGTTTTACAGAGGCTCAACCACTTTATCAATCAAGGATGGCCGTCAAAGCAATCTAGTTTACCTTAAGAAGTGCAACCTTATTTTCCATACAGAGATGAGATTTTGTCTGACAAATGGTATCATCCCAAACCAACTACCATAGGTGTACCACAAGGCTCCATATTAAGCCCACTTCTTTTCTCCATATTTACCAATAATCTCCATACCACCACACAGCATACTTCACTTACAATACGCTGACGATTCAGCTCTTATCTGTTCATCTCCATCACTTCCCACCCTACAGCAACTCACCCAGGAATCCTTTAGCTCTGTGGAAAGTTGGATCACTCAGATCCAACTTATCATAAAATAATAAAACCAAATTACTACTTTTCACCCCCAATAAAACCATTCCACCCCTCTATCCTTCACTATCTCCTCCAAAAATGGCACTATTATCTCTCCCTCTGACAATACCAAATTCCTAGGCGTTGAAATTGATAAAAATTTACACTTTGACGTCCACATTTCACAAACTATCAAAAAAGTACATAAAAAAAGGGAACACTATATAGGCAAAGGAAATCCCTCTCGAAACAAGAACATATTACCCTAGCCCAAACTCACCTCTTGTCTACCCTAATGTATGCTGCTCCAATTCTTACCCAGCTTAGAAAACTTGACCTTGCCAGACTCAAATCATGTTATAATGATAAAGCAAATTCAGCTTGACAAGAAATCTTCATTGCTCACTACGTTCAGCACTCAGTTTGGAAAGTACAGATTTTTGAGAATGCATTTTGGGATACATTCTGCGAGTGAAGTCTTTCACTTTGCAATGGAGCAATTTTTTTCTGGGTATCCTTGTGCTATTATAGTAGTTGACATACTAGTAGGAGGTAATGGTGCAGATGAGCATAACACAAACCTCAGTAATGTTCTGGAAAAGGCATGTCAAGTGAATCTTAAGCTCAATCCACAGAAGTGCAAATTCAGGCTAAAAGAGTTTACTTATGTTGGTTATTTATTTACTAGTTCAGGCCTATGATCAGACCCTTCAAAGCAGTCAGCCATTCTCGAGATGCCAGCTCCAGACAATGTTCAAGCCCTGCAATGTTTTCTTAGCATGGTTAACTCTTTAGGCAAGTCCAACTTTCAGCATCACTTAGAGATCTGACATGTAAAGATGCATCCTGGTCTTGGTTAGAGCATCTGATGTCCTGAAACAGAGAATTGCCAGTCTGCCAAGTCTCAGATACTATTATGTTCACAAGCCAGTTACTCTATCATGTGATGCTTTGAAATTTGGTCTTGGTGCAGTCATTCTACAAGAAGGTCAACCTGTTGGCTATGCATCGAAAACTTATACAAACTGAAATGCAGTATGCTCAGACAGAGAAAGAGCTTTTGGCAATTGTGTTTGCATGTTCTAAGTTCCATGATTATGTTTATGGTAGACCTATACAGATTGAAAGAAACCACCAACGTCTAGTCACTTTCTTGAGAAAGCCTGTGCATTTAGCTCCAGCCAGATTGCAACGCATGATGCTGAGATTGCAAAAGTATAATTTCACTCTTGTCTAGAAGAAAGACAGACTTTTGTCTTGCTGAAACATTATCTAGATCAGCCAGAAACACCACTGAATAGCATGAGAATGAGAACCTTGATTTTGAAGTCATGGAAGTAAGAAATTTTTCTTCCACATATCTTGAGCTGAGAGATCACACAGCCACAGATCCAGTTTTACAGAGGCTCAACCACTTTATCAATCAAGGATGGCCGTCAAAGCAATCTAGTTTACCTTAAGAAGTGCAACCTTATTTTCCATACAGAGATGAGATTTTGTCTGACAAATGGTATCATCCCAAACCAACTACCATAGGTGTACCACAAGGCTCCATATTAAGCCCACTTCTTTTCTCCATATTTACCAATAATCTCCATACCACCACACAGCATACTTCACTTACAATACGCTGACGATTCAGCTCTTATCTGTTCATCTCCATCACTTCCCACCCTACAGCAACTCACCCAGGAATCCTTTAGCTCTGTGGAAAGTTGGATCACTCAGATCCAACTTATCATAAAATAATAAAACCAAATTACTACTTTTCACCCCCAATAAAACCATTCCACCCCTCTATCCTTCACTATCTCCTCCAAAAATGGCACTATTATCTCTCCCTCTGACAATACCAAATTCCTAGGCGTTGAAATTGATAAAAATTTACACTTTGACGTCCACATTTCACAAACTATCAAAAAAGTACATAAAAAAAGGGAACACTATATAGGCAAAGGAAATCCCTCTCGAAACAACAACATATTACCCTAGCCCAAACTCACCTCTTGTCTACCCTAATGTATGCTGCTCCAATTCTTACCCAGCTTAGAAAACTTGACCTTGCCAGACTCAAATCATGTTATAATAAAATCGCCAAGTTTGCAAACAACTCCACCTTTAGAACCCACCATTGCCAGGCTGTAAGGGAACTGCAATGGCTGGAACTTCCCCAGCTACAAACCTATCACCAATTAGTCATTGCCTACAATGTAGTAACACATCCAGAAAAAAAACCTGCACTAGGCCAACTTCTCACCCACTATAATACAAATTATCCTCTCCGGTCTTCCGACAAACCCCTCCTCTGTATCTCTAGGGCTAACAATACTGCAGGAAAAGCACTGTTCTCCCACTCCATAGCTAGAACCTGGAATAATCTCCCTCCTGCTATGATTTCTGCCCCTACCTCTTCTCACTTTAAAAACTCACTTAAAGAATAAGTGGCTATGCCCATGTATTACTAAGTCCTCAAATTATTCCACTGATATACCTCACTTCCTAATATATATTACAGTCTAGGTCTTCTCCTAATGCTGATTGAATGTGTATACTTATTCTGTTATTAACCATATGTAACTATTTTTCTTGTATATGTAGGTCTTGTTATGTCTTCTGCTGTATACTGTATTTTAACATATTGTTTGAAAATTCTCTGTATACTGTATTTTAACATATTGTATAAAATTGTACTTACTGTGGAGCTTTTCTCCCTGGGCCTCCACTGAAAATGGACCTGTGTTCAGTCGGACCATCCCAGTTAACAAATGTAAAATACAATTGTGGTCACCTAGGAAACAGCTCTACCAAAAGAAAGGTGAGAGGACTAGCATTTTGACCTTCTGTGTCACAAAACATTGAGAGAGCACTTTTATCTTGTTCTGTGTGGTGTAATAGTACTAAGCCACATCAACAGAAGGAACCACTTCAGCTAAACCAGATTCCTGAACTACCTTGGCCTACAGTAGCCACTGATATGTTTGAGTGGAATGGTCAACATTACTTGGTGTTAGTAGACTCTTATTCCAGTTGGTTCAAGATTGGCCAACTTTCTAACCTAGCATCCAGTAGTGTCATTACTAATATGAAGTGTCATTTTGCAGTCCATGGTAGTCTGTACAAAATTATTTCTGACATTGACATGCAGTTTACAAGCTAACAGTTCAAAAGATTTGTTGAAGAGTGGGACTGTACGCATGTCACAAGTAGGCCTGAGTATCCACAGTCAAATAGCTTGGCAAAACGTGCAGTTCAAAGTACAAAACAGTTGCTAGAGAAGTCAAAACATGATAATAGTGATGTTTTCCTGAATTTCTTGAATCTCAGAAACATTTCTCGTGATAAACATCTTGGTTCACCTGCCCAGTTTCACCTGCCTAGAGATTTCTGTCGAGACAAACCAGAACCACATTACCAATCAGTAGTCAGTTGTTGCTTCTGTGTGTCAAGAACAACAGGTCAGTGAAAACCAATCTGTTGAATAAGTGGTTAAGCCAAAAGTCCTACTACGATAAGACCAGCAAACCGCTCAATCCATTACGAGAAAGAGAAGTGGTAAGGATGCAAATGTCCAAGTGCTATGATCGGATTGGAGTTGTGAAGAATATTTACCCAATGCCGAAACTGTACATTGTGGAATCACAAGGAGCAGAGTTTAGGCGGAATTGAAAACATTTGCTACCGGTGTCCAAGCCTATACCACAGCACATAGCCTGTGAGAAAGACTCTTTATCTCAGAGTGAGTTGCCCTTGTTCCAGTTTCAGAGGAAGTTCCAGAGAATATTCCCGCTCCTGTGACGAATCCAGAAGTTCCTGATACGAGTTGTTTACCGAAGACTGTCTCTGTTGCTAAATTCAGTTCAGATTGTTATGCTACCAGATCCGGTCATATCTGCAGACCATGTTATAGATGTACGGCAACTTGGACATAAATATTGTTTGTTTTTAATGGCTATAATAATGCATGTCTAACTCTAATGCTGTTTTTACTAAGGGCAATCTTTTAAGAGGGAGGATGGAGATCAATGTGTGTGTATGTACCTTTAAGAAGCTATCCAAGGGCTTGCACAAGTGTATAAATACTGAGCATGTGCGAGTCTCACTGCCATTTTGTAATAAGCTGTTGAGATGTAAGCATGTATGTATGTAAGATCTGTCTGTTAACCAGTTTGTTTATATTTTATGATGCTCCTGATGTGTTTCTGTGTATTAAAGCATATAAATGAAATAGCCCACCTGCTTGTCTTCTGTGTTAGAGAGGAACGAGTGACATACTGTAACAAGCATATGGTACAACAGGATCTCATTCTGCTATTAAAAGAGTTGACTCTGTATCTTATTTCAGAAATATTTTGCACAAGTGATTTTAGAAACAGCTATATGGCCTACCATATATAACATCATAAATCACTGTAAATTAGATGTGGGAACATGTTGTTTCAGCAGACTCTTGTTTTACTGTATCACTGGACCAGTGAGGTCCAATAACACTCACTGTGTGTACCACTATTATTGATAGAATATGTGGAGACTCATGCCATTGTTGATTGCTCTTGAGGAAGTGGGAGTATAGGAGGAAGGAAACTTTATTCTCATTTTGATTTTTGAACTGTGGTTGTTGATTGACTGTACTCTTTTCTCCAGCAGAATCCTTCAAATGGGGAGCAAGAATACATTTTTTTTACCTTTGGACTTATGGTATGGCAACATGTTGGGCAAAAAGAATTCCACGAAACTCCATGTAGCTAAAGGGAAAAATATGTGACAAGAATAGTGTCAGGTATGAGACCAGAATACCCTTTGGAAATGGCAAAGATACTGCATGTCCACAAAAGGAAAGCGAAAGAAGCAGTCATGGAAGAACAAAACAGTGAGTGAAACTGCAACTGCAGGAGCAATGAGCGAACAAGATGTGCTGGTCACATTAGCAATGATCTGGCATGAAATAAAAGATTTATTGCAATCCACAAAAGATAACTTCATGGTACAAGTGAAGAACATTGAAGAGATAACAAGCATTCAGATATCCTCCAGTCAGTGGAAGAGAATGACGACTTAAACATGCAACAGAAACATGACTGGATTTCATTGAAGTGAAGCTAAGAGGCAGGATGAAAAAAAAATGTAGTGAGCATTACTGACACAATAGATTGGTATTCTAGAGAATACAATTCAAACAGAATTTTGCGCATATACCTACCTGGCACCTGGAGATGGAAGGATACACGAAGACAAGGCCGATCATAATTAGATTTCAAACATATGAACTAATGGGAAAGATTCTAGAAGCAGTATGGGCACCAGGAAAAAAGTTAACAGTAGGCGGTGAAAAAGTTTTCATTTATCGGGACTTCTCATGCATTGCTATGAGGAAGAGAAGTGCCTTTGCTCCTGCGATAAAATTATGAAAAAACAGTGAGATTAAATGGAGAATGTTGTACCTTACTTTCAGGATGTTTCTACAAGGGGCTGTTAGGTATTTTATAAACCCCAGGGATGTCATGGGTGTTATGCCAAAACTGCTGCACTATAGGTCTGGAGTGGAAAAGGAAGGGAGTAGGTAAAGATCAGAACAAGAAGAAAAGGACCATCTGAAGACAGCAGAACTGGAAAAAAGAGAAGATACTTTCCATTTTTCAGGATGCAGCATTTTAAAAATGAGGGAAAGCCAAACGAATAGTAAAAGTGTATTAGAACAGTTATATGGCAGATACGGGGGTGTTAATACAGGGCATACACAGATATTACTGGTGTATAAAAGTAAGACTTCTTCTTTTTTTTTTTTTTTTTACTCCTTTACTTCTGATTTCTGTTCTTTACATAAGATGCAAAAAAAAAGGCATTCAGCAGAATAAGATGGAGGTATCTTTTTGGGGCCTCTCAAGAGAATGGATAGAAATGGTTAGGTCAGTATATACAGCGACAACAGCTCATGTAAAATTCAGAGAAAGTTTGTCAGGAAAAATAGATATACTGAAAGGGAAAGGTCAGGGCTGCCCTCAGCAGAAGGAATAAGGAATTCAGAAATAAGGGGGCTCAGATGGGAGCTAGGTAAGCAATAATGCCCGAGAGGGTGTGTGTGCTGTTGTGTAAATAATGCCTGCCCAGGGGTGTTCTGAGGTCCGACATCAAGCCTACACCTTTTTTCTTTCTTCAGTGTGCCTTCCTGTTCATTGGGATATCTTGTCTGTGCTATTCGCCAGTTAACTTAGTTGATAAATACTGGTCAAATAGTTGTTAGATTCTCATAACATTGCTAATTCTTATGGGTTTCTCTGTTCATTTTTGATGTGTATGTCTTACTCCTGCTGTCTGAGAAGACTTTTGGCTTCCGCAAGTGCACTGACTGTGGTTATAAACTGCTCTCTCAAGACTTTCATGTTAAGTGTGTTTATTGCTTGGAGGCAGAAGGCTTAGGTCAAGTCTTCAAAAATTGTTCAGTGGAGACTATAACCATACTTTGAATGAGAATTGTGAGTACTTTATGGGTGGGGGGATTGGCTGATAGATGGGCCAGGTTAGTGTTGAATGTGGTCTTTCCCGCCTGTTCTTTGGCAGGCTCTCTTTCTCTTGGTTCTCCCTCTCCATCCAAATAGCCTCAGAAGAAAGGGAATTGAGATAAAGACTGAAACTGAAAGGAAAAGGAGAAAGAGAAATAAAAAGAAAAGGTAGAGGTAAAGAGTTGAGTTTTTAGCCACAGATAAACTAGCGCAGAAGGCCTTAAGATCCTCTGCCTCCTTTGTTATGGTAAGAGCACCTTTCTGCTACTGATCCTGCATCCTCTCAGTAGAGACATTAATCCTGTCTGTCAGAAGTACTCAACTCCTTTCTGTGCCGTGGTACTGGAGTCTGGACAGCTCCAATCTCCTTTCACGCTGTTGCCCTGGAAGCAGCATTCTTGCTGGAATCTTTACCATATCTGGTCTGGTCTTCTCCATTTAAGATCCAAGCTTTAGAAAGTCCCCTGCACCAGTTGCTAAGCTGCCCTCAATGGCTTCCTCAAGGTCTGCTATGGCCACATGGAGCCCTGTGGAAGCTGATTTGAACAAGATGATGTGAATGTTCTTGAAGGCCCAGCTTGACTTGATCATTCACTCCCCAACTGCTCCAAGGGTGGAGAGAGCTGGCCCTTCTGACCTTTACTTTATTTTTCTTTCTCCAGCTCATCCTTTAGTACCAGCGGTCTTGACTCATGTCTGTGTGGTTCCCTTATTGACACCTACAGCTTGGTTTCCTGCATTGGTGATTCCTACCTTTATGTACTCAACCTTTGCTTGGTCAGAGCCATCTGCATGCCAGAGCTGAGGAACCAAGGTTGATACTGAGAATTTTGGAGCCATCCAAACTTTTATACTTCAGCCTTGTATAACTTAGCTCCATTTTGGCCCCAGATCCAACCAGGTTGGTGGCTGGAGCAGGGACCTCCCTCAGTCAGCAAAGTTGAGGGAGATCATTCCCCACTTGACCCTGTCAGCAACTGTTTTTTAGGTCATAGAGTAAAGTTTGTCCTGCTCCAGGACTAGTTTATCACACTCACTAGTGGATCCATCCCAGCCCTTTCTTCTCATTTTTCTATATCCTCAGTCTTGCATCACCTTTTCCAAGGACAGCCTGAAACTGCAAGATCTTGAGTAGACTTAGATCTGGGGCTTCCTTGTCTCCCCCAATCTTTCCTTCCCTAGTGAAGCAAAAAAGCATTAGTACAAAAGGAGGCAATTACATTCCACCCAGGAGTCTTTGACAGAGGACTCTGACCTCAGTGAGAGGGAAGGGTCCCCAAAATCTCCCCATGATGACTTCCTTTTATTGATGAAACAGGGGGGGGGGTGTTGGACCAACAAAGCTCCTTCCCCTGAGGAGTCAATGTTTCTTGAAGCCTTTGGTGCAGACCCATCCACAAATCAGGTGGTACTTCCTCTTGATGTGCTTGTTGACCTGGTGTCTAGGAAGACATTGAGAGAGAACCTGATGTGATGGAGCCTATACCTAGGAAGCCATGTAAAACCTTAGTCCCACCCAAGAATAGGTCTCATTGGAGCAAGGGACCTGAAATCAATGCCATTTTTGTTGCGGCAGCCACCAAGAAAGAGTTTTCAGAGGAGAGTGCATTGGTCCATCTCCAAACAGACATTCAAAAGGGTTGGACAGATTTGGGATTTGCATCTGTGCTTCACTCACCATTGCCCTCTGTGTGTTGAACTATATGGTACACCTGACTAGGCTTCAGAGGAACTTGATTAATGAAGTCTGTAAGTCACTAGGGTCCCAAAAGACAGTCGAAACTAGTATGTCCATGGAGCCTATATTGTCGATCTCTAATGTATCCATGCATCTCTTTCCAATGCAGTGGGAGTTACAACTAAGGCAGCAGGCATTGGCATCAAGGTTTACTGCCATGCTTGGAAGTGCCTTTGTAATTTTGCAGAGTGATTCAAGGCATCCCTCCTTAATTCCCCCCTTTGTTTGATCCTAGCGTTAAGGACACCCTGAGAAGATTAGAACAACCAGATAAATAAACCTGCATGAATGAAAATCAGCCTCAGAGAGCACTGCTGTAGGTCACACTAGCAGACTGTAGGACCAAGTGCAAAGTGAAGATGCCATTCAGCCAAAATCTTCTTGTAACTCAGTGCAGCAAATTGAAACAAAAAGGCAGTCTAGTAAATCTAAAAATCACTACTTGCGACAACACAAACCAGTCAATACAGCCAAAATCTTCCCGTGACACAGTTCAGCAAATAAAATTACAAACTCAAGTAACAGAAAAGCAAAAAGACACGTTGGTCACACACAGCAGGCAACTTTAATACAAAAATAGTAAGCGCTTTCACGGAATCCTTCCGCTTCATCAGACTAACAGTGAATGCAAAGAACATCACATTTAAAAAGGTTCACTATATCAAATTAACCAGTCATCAGTTATGCTAGTAATAGGGCTCTAATTACTAGCATAACTGTTGATTGGTTAATTTGATATAGTTGTTGTGTCTTTCGTTTTATCCCGGTTAGGGGTCGCCACAGCGGAACTCCTGTCCGCTAATGTTTGGTAGTGGATTTTTACGTGCCGAGTTACCAGCCCTGACGCACAACCTTCAACGAAGGCACACCCATTTACGCATGCCTCCACACAGAAGATGCTCTAGCTGAGAATCGAACGGGACAACGTCTTGCTGTGAGGTGACAACGCAGCACCACTACCATTAATTTGATATAGTGAACCTTTCTAAATGTGATGTTCTTTGCATTCACTGTTAGTCTGATGAAGCGGAAGGATTCTGTGAAAGCGCTTACTGTTTTTGTATTAAAGTTGCCTGCTGTGTGTGACCAACGTGTCTTTTTGCTTTTCTGTTACTTGGAGTTCTTTGTTGGTTACTTTATTCAGTGCTGATGGATTCTGTGTTTTCTGAAAATTACAAACTCACTCCAATAAGTCCAAATCTAACTATTGATTAAACAGGATAATGAGGCTATTGATGAACTGGAGAAGGACATTCGATGCTTGTTCAATTCAATTTGTCGGGATTTATTGTTTGAACAGTACCTGAATGGTTATGACATGTTGTTTTCTAAATTGACAAGCTTGTTAACTCTATTAAGATGAGGGCAGAGATGAAACTAAAATGATTACTACAGGAAGTACACAATCAAATCTCATAAAACTATGAGAGCTAAATGTTCGCATCAAATCGGAATGTTAAAATATACTTATGAATCAGTGTTAAGTAATACTGAGAAAATTAAGAAGTTGTATAAAAATCTGCAGCAAGTGCAGTTCAAACAGATCAGCAACCATTTTAGTCTGTAGGTTATAATCAGGAACTAACAGCAATGAAAAACGAAGATGGCAAATCATGAAAACTTTTTTCAAAGCACTGGGTGTTGATGGCAATCCAGCTGATGTATTACAACACATGGATGCAGCTGTTATAATGCATAAAAAGTGCTGCTAGGAAATGTAGAATATAACAGCGTGGTTGACTAACTGGAAAGGCTCTGTCTTTATTCCACTCTTTTAAGAAAGGTGATCTGACTGTCAGTTACCACAAATTCTGATCCTGCGGGACAGTAAGAGTCTTCAAAAATTGTTCAGTGGAGATTATAACCATACTTGGAATGAGAATAGTGAGTAAAGAAAGGATTCAAGAAACAGTGAAGAGGAAGAAATATTGTGGATGCAAGAGTATGCAAAATAATATCAAAGGGATGTTTATTTGCATTTTATTGAGTATTGTAAGACCTCTGACTGTATAAATCATGAAAGACTCTTGACCTCACTAAGAAGTATAGGCATACAAGAATACCTGACAGTTCTCATGTCTTTACACTAATCAAGAAACAATAGCTCAAAGTGAAAAGGAGAAACTGAATGCTTTAAAACTGATAAAGTTACACGACAAGGCTGGTCATGTTCCCTATACCTCTTTAAATTATATGTAGAACAAATCAGAGAAGCTGGGTTGTATGAAGAACATTGACATATGACATTTGGGGAATAATTATTAACCATCTTCACTATACTGATAATGCTACATTATTGACTGAAAGAGAAAGTAATCTGAAATGCCTGCTTATCAGAATTAAGGAAAAGATTCTTAAAATGGGTTTATACCTTAAACTGAAGAAGACAAAGATTCTGACAACAGCAAAAAACAGTAAATTTAGGGCAGCCACAGTGGTGCAGTGGTTAGCATTGTAGCCTCACAGCAAGAGGTTCTCCGGATCGATCCTCGGCTGGGGTGCCTTCTGTGCGGAGTCTGCATGTCCTCCCTGTGGTCGCGTGGGTTTCCTCCGGGTGCTCCGGTTTCCTCCCACATCCCAAAGACATGCTGCAGGTGGATTGGACACTCTAAATTGGCCCTAGGTGTGAGTGTGTGTGTGCCTTCTGCGGAAAGTTGGGCGCAACTCGACACTGTAAAACTCCACTGGCAATCATGAGCGGACAGGTGATTTGCTGTGGCGGCCCCTAACCAGGGAAAGCCGAAAGAAGAAGAAGAAGCAAAAAACAGTAAATTTATTATTGATGGACAAGAAATAGAAATAGCACATACAAATAGCACTGCTTGAGTCAATACTCAGTAATAAAATAAGAAATCCGATGATGAATTGGTAAAATGGTCAAAAAGGTTTGAGATAAGATATTCAAGTACAGAGTGTACCTTCACATTGGAAGATTTGATTTTCCCAGGCTATGGTATTTTCAGTAATGTTATATTGACACAAAAGTTGGACAGTGAAAAAATAAGGCAGGAAGGATTAATGCCTTTGAATGAAGGGGATGGTGAAGATTACAACACATACTGGGTATTGCTTGAAAAACAAATCAGTCATTATTAGAGAAAATGAAATGCAAATATTCCCTGGAAGCTCAAGTGCCAAAACTTTGAATTTTATACTTCTGATATGTCATACAAAGAAAAAGATCATTAGAAAAAGACATGCAAAAAGATTACTGGCTGTGCGATGGATTGATCCAATAACTACAGTGAAACAGCATTTTATGCATTATAACAGCTACATCCATGTACTGTAATATATCAGTGGGAATACCACACCCCTCTATCAGTGATTTGATCTTTTGATTGAAGACAAAGTACTATTATGGAAAACCATCCATATGGTCATCATGAGTTGACATTAACTCAACGACAGCCACCACAACAACAGTATACCCCAAACACATGCATGTATGTACTGTGTGTGTGTGTGTGTGTGTGTGTGTGTGTGTGTGTGTGTGTGTGTGCACGCGCATGTGCCTATGTATATAAAACTGCAGCTATTAATTTTCCAAAATTTATACGTGACTTTACTATTCCTTTACCTAAAGTAAAAAAAATGCATCTAATTGCTGACCTATTGTTTTATGTACTATATGTTTATTTCTTAACAAGGTTGGTTTACTGGTCCACAGACTCTGTTCAGGTATGATATGGGCCATGTAGGCAAAGATGCAGCAAAGTCTTACAGGAATTCAACAGAAACAATGAAGATGTAGATGCAAACAAAATAAGATTTCAGCCATATCATTAACACAGCAGTAATTAGTTATATATGCAGAAAGAAACTTAAGTGAAGAGTAGAAGTTAGAGTACGAATAACCAGGATGTTTTCACAATGTACATTAAGTAAATAGATGTACAGATAATGAAACAAAATTTGCACAGAATACTGCATAAGATGGTAAAATAATAAGACATGAAATGTGAATCCTGTAAGTAAAATTATTAGCAGTCTAATGTAAGAGAAATCATAAATACTTAGACTCTTGTGCATTTCTGAATAATTGCTAACATGGGTTTAAGAAGTGCTTCAACATCTTAAATGCCATCTTCATTGTACCAGCTTCAATCGGTTTAAATATGAAAAAAGACTTACAAGAGCTCAAGTTGTTGATGGTAAGAGAGCTTGTGAATCCTGTAATCACAGTATTCTATATAAAATATTATCTAACACAGGCCAACAAGTAGGAATGTTCAAAAGGTTTTATAAGGACATTTCACATTAATTCTGGCACATCAGTACAAAAACTGCACTCCTTAAGTCACGTGACCCTCAAGGAGCCAGTCAGAAACCAGTATTATTCTCATCATCTGTTAATAATCTCTAAATAACATATCTGAAGTAGTTTACTTCATTTGCTCTTCAACCTGCGAGTCTTCGGATCCACATCAGATCCAACACAGCCGTATATTCCAGCTATGGCTCTGAGCTCCATGCTCCTCCCCTTACTTATAATGCCCCCCTGTCTCCCTTCTTCCTTCAGATCTTGTTTGCCACTGAGAGGAAGCAGCATGGTCCAAGCTCCAGAGCATTTGTGAGTTTTTTTCCTGAAGAAATAATTTGTCCCTTTTTGGCCTTATTTTACCTCTTTCTCTTTTCAGACCTTCTTGGGGTTCTCCGTAGTGCAAAAAAAAAGTAAGTAGGCTTTGCTATCTTTCCTCCCCTCTTTCCTTTCCACATGGTGTGTGTGTGTCTGTATCCGTGCGTGCGTGTGTTGGGCCGACTAAGGCATGGTGGATGCCCAGAAGCCAGGCTTCAAAAGGTGCACAGAGTGTGGCCATAAGCATTCTTTGGCAGATGACCACACTCTGTGTGTGGTTTATTTGGAGGTGCCTCAACTCCAGTCCCCCTGTCCTATTTATGCTGGGTTTAATCCCAGGGCACTTAAGGACAGGCAGGACAAACTTATCCTTAAGGGCCCGTTGCCCTCTTCTGCTGGGACCGAGGTCCCACCCTCCCCTGCTGAGAAAACAGTGGCTGCTGCTTCATCTTCCCCTTTCATGGCCTCTGGGACTCACCCTCTCGCCAAAAGGTCCGGGGAAGGGGATAAAGCCAAGGAGGACCGGTCTTGCAAGTGATCCCCTGACCTCTTGTCAGAGGCCCGCCCTCCGCCGAAGGTTAAGCCTGTTTGCAGGCCAGTAACACCTTGGCTCAAGTCCCCCAGGTTCTTACCTGAGCCCAAGATACAGATTAGCTGGTCGCCCCCTAGGCCCCCCCCCCACCGGCTTTCCCGGCCTACTTCGACAGCGTCATCTTGCTCTACTCGAAACTTATCTTAAGTGGAGATGGATAAGATGATGCGGGGGTTTATCTGCACTTAAATTCAGATGGGTGTCTTGCCAGGGCCTTCTCCCACGGGAGTGAGTACCTTCCAGCCATTGTTTAGATCTATCACTCCTTCTCTGATCCAACCTGCAGTTTTAGAGTGGTTGGATCCAAGGACGATTGGCATCGAGGGGTTGGCGCCAACGTTAACCTGTACCTCGACACCAGCTAGTGCCTTGTGTGTGTTGGATCCAACTAGATCGGATCCAAGCTCTTGGAGCCATAGCTTCAGGGCTGGATCCGAGGAAGTGCTCTCTGCTCCGAGCTTGTCGGAGAGAAGCATTCCCCTTGGTGTCTCAGTTCCCAGAGGCTCCGCTCCAGCTCCTCGGTCAAATCTAGGGGAAATGGCTTCTGCTGGGTCAGCCCAGGAGGTCCATTCCCCCTTGGCATTCGACGTGATGGAGAGGGTTCTCGCAAGGTCAAGGCCTTTAACCATATCATCTTTGGAGTCCATCCAGACCCCCCTGGCCTTGAGTGTGGTTCCGACCATCTTGCTCTCTCAGGGACAGCCCATGGCCGTAGTGCCCCAGGAAGTTCCGCCCTTGGAACAACTCGCTTGCGAGACCTCCCCAGACAGTCCCCCTGGGGAGCCCCCCCACAAGCATACATATAAAAGGAGGCACTTGGACTTTTCCTCCAGAATCCCTCAATGAAGACATGGACCTGGATGAAGGGGAAGGTTCCCCAAGATCACCCCCCAAGGATGTCTCCTTTGGAGACATCATGGAGATCCTTCGCCAAAGGGGGATGGTCTGCCCTGACCCCAAAACCCACCTCTGATGAGTCTGTGTTTCTGGAGGCATTCGGCTCAGGCCCATCTACCTCTTGGGTGTCCCTCCTGCTGATCCACTTGTGCATCTGATAACATCTAGGGCGTGGAAGCAGACACCATAGAGCCAGTACCCAAGTGCCCGGACTAAGTCTTAAGTCCCCCCATGGACAAGTCACATTAGCACAAGGGGTCCCCTGTAGATGCTATGATGGTGGCGGCAGCCACCAAAAGGAACACACCCAGGAGAGCTCCACAGTCCACCCGCCTGACCGAGAGTCAAGAGCGTTGGATCATTTTGGGAAGCGAGTTTATACTTCAGTGACCTTCTGTCTAAGGGCGCTGAACTACATGGTGCATGTCATTCGACCCCAGAGAGATCTAGTCAAGGAAATCATGGATTCGACCCCAGGGCCTATGTTGGCAGAGGACAGGAAGACGTTTGATGCACAAATGGCCACCCTAAAAGCTGTAGCCAACATGTCTATTTGTTTGCTCTCCCATGCCATGGAGAGAGCCACACGGGTGGCGGTGTCAGGCATTGCCATCCGGTGTCATGCCTGGCTCCGCTTATGTCAGTTCTTGGAGCCCTTCAAGGTGTCTTTTACCAACACCCCTTGTGATGATTTGTCCCTTTTAGGGAAGACGGTCAGAGAGACTTTGGTTCAGAGCGCGAAGGACGGGAAGATACTGTCTGCCATTGGGATCTGCTTCTCACCTCCTCAAAGGTCCTTTTCCAGGAACCAGCGAGGCCAGAAGATGTGGTTCCGCAAGTCTCAGGCATTTTACTGGGATGCTCAGGACTCTCCTTCCCCCAGAGGCAGAGGGGGATATGATAGATGCCGCCTTAGAGGCAGAGGGGGTCCTAAGAATTTCCAGTCCCGAGAACCCTTCTCAGATAAACCCGGGCAGCAGCCTTGAGAGGTTGCCCGGCTGTCCATCTCTGGAGGCAGTTGAGGGTCGCTTGTCGCTACACCCACTAGCATGGGAGTCCATCACTGCAGATCAGCAGGTGCTGCGAGTCATATCCAGAGGTTATTTCATTCCGTTCAACGGTCCTCCACCATCCAATAAAGCCCTCCCAGGGTTCCACCCATGCAGCAGGAGGAGGCAGCAGTGCAGGTAGACTCACTGCTATGAAAACGAGTCATCCAACCAGTCCACCCAGGCCAGTCCGGATCTGAGGTGTATTCCAGGTTCTTTTTAGTGCCAAAAAAGACGGGGGACCTCATATCAATATTGGATCTATCCAAATTGAACCTATCAGTAACCAAGACAAAATTACAGATGGTCACGATTCAATCTATCCTGCCCTATCTGCAAGCCAGAGATTGGATATGCTCAATCAACCTCCAAGACACTTACTATCACATCAAGACGAACAGGTGCTCCTGGAGGTTCCTTCACTCCCAGCTGGGAGCCAATCATTACCAATTTTTGAGCCCTCCCCTTTGGTCTCACCACAGCCCCCCTGGGTGTTTACCAAGGTAATGGCAGTAATAGCAGCTCACCTGAGGCTTCAGGGCATACAAGTCTTTCCATATTTGGACAATTGGCCCTTTACTACCCCTTCAGAGCATCTACTATGTCAGGCCAGGGACCCCTTCCTTCAGCTAGCCAACAAGTTGAGCATTACAATCATTATGAACAAGTCTGCTCTTCTCGTGGTCCATATTTTAGATTTCATTGGGGCACAGCTGGACACAATACAAATGAAGGTGTTCCTCATGTTAGACAGGATACGCAGCTTGAGGTTACACGTCTTACACATTCTTCGGACCCATTTACCAACAGCCGAAGCAGTGTTAAGGGCTCTAGGTTCCATGGCGCCTGCGATAAATCTTCTTTCAATGGCCTGCTTTCATATGAGGGGACTGCAGTGAACACTTACGGTTCAGTGGTCACTGTTTGACCTTCCATTGTCTTTTCCAGTGAGAATTTCAAAAGCATGTAGGGACTCCCTTTGGTGGTGGATTTAGTCCCTGGATCTCCTCAAGGGATGTCCGTTTCAACCTGCTTTCCCCAAGACCATGGTGACCACGGACGCCTCCCTACTAGGGTGGGGGGCACAACTCAGGAAGGACATTCCAAGGCACGTCGTCCCCTTCTGAGACCTAACTGCACATCAGTGTTCTAGAGATGAGAGCGGTTCTTCTTGCGTTGCATGCCCTTCATGCTCATCTTCCTCTGGGAACGATTGCAATTCAGACAGACAATATGTCAGTGGTCTGGTATATCAACAAATAATGTAAATAAGGTGGAAACAGATCTTATCCCTTATGTCGAGAGGCCATGAGAGTGTGGTAATGGGTGATCTCCACCGGCTGCTTTCTGGTGGCAATGCACATCCCGGGATGGTCCAAAATTCTAGTGGATAGTCTCAGCAGATCGATCCTGATGCCTTACAAGTGTTCTCTGAATCCTTCATTAGAGGAACAGATTTTTCTAGAGTGGCGTCATCCTTGCTGTGATCTCTTAGCATCTCCTTCCAACATGAAATGCGGCAAGTTTTTCGCTCTGAACCCCCCGCCGGGAGAAGCCCCCAGAGATGCTCTGTTTCATGCTTAGCCTCCCGGGCTTCTTTATTCATATCCTCCTCTTCCCTGTATGTCGAAGTTTCTACAGAAAGCCCGAAGGCTGGGGAGCACTGTAATCCTCATCGCCCCATTCTGACCCCGATAGGTTGGGTTTCCCTTACTCAGGTCTCATCTAGTTGCTCTACCATGGACCTTGGATCCGGTCCCAGATCTCACATCCCTCGGGGATTCCTCATCCAGATCTGGACAGTCTGAAGCTCACTGCTTGGCTGCTCCAGTTCCCATGATTATTAGGACTCCTGGTCTGTCATCTCCTGTTAAGTCCATTCTAGTAGTGGCTCATAAATCGTCTGCCAGAAAAGTCTACCGTAGTAAATGGAAATGCTTTTCTATATGGGCCGGTCAGAGGTTTTTGGATCCTTTCACTACTCCGCTTTCGACAGTTTTAGATTTTCTGGCTAGCATTTTTCAACAGGGTGCTAGTTCCTCTATGGTTAAAGCCCAACTAGCAGCCATCTCAAATTTTCATGTTGGGGTAAACATGTCTTCATTGGCTTCCTCTAAACTTTGTGAAACCTTTCTCAAAGGTGCTTTTCTTCTCAGACCCCGTGTTAAGGACCTGATTCCACCGTGAGACCGCACCTTACTGTTGCAGACATTGGTTTCTCCCCTCTTTGAACCTGTGACATCTGTGGATCTATAATTTTTGACTTGGAAAACTGCCTTCTTGATTGGCATCATGTCTGCTAAAAGGGTGTCGGAGCTTCAAGCTCTTTCTATCAAAGTCCCTTGTATGATCTTTCACAAAGATAGAGTGTCGCTGCGCACTAACCCGTCCTTCCTTCCTAAGGTGGCTTTGGAAGCCAATATTAATCAGGCCATTAATTTGCCAGTATTCTTTTCCTAACTACCAGAACAAAGGGGAATACAAATTACATTTACTGGACATACATAGGCAGGTGAGGTTTTATCTTCAAAGGACTAAACCATTCCGCAAGTCTGATCAACTTTTTGTGTCCTATGCTAAGCCCTTCTTTGGTAAACCTGTTTCAGAAGTGACAGTTGCTCACTGGATTTCATAATGCATTGGCGGGCTTATTCAGAAAGAGGTTTGTCTCTACCAGGAAAAGTGAAGGCTCATTCGACCCGATCTATGGCTACGTCAGCGGCTTTTTGGTCTAGGGTCTCTTTGGATGATATTTGTTCAGCTGCTACTTGGGCTTCTTCTCACACCTTTATTTCTCATTATAAACTGGATTTGGTCTGTAGGAGTAGGACATCCTTTGGCTCTGTGGTGCTATGGAATATCCTTCCACGAGGGCCTCCCAAGAGTTAGGTAGCTGGGAACTCAGTCCCACAGGTTGAAGAGCAAATGAAGTAAACTATTTCAGATAAAGAAGTTATGTACTCACTACAATGTTCCATCTGAGTAGTTCTACTCCATTTGTCTTCAACCATCTCCCCCTCCTTCCCCCTTACCTTATCTTTTGGGATATGAAATGTCCTTTCTATCGGATGGTTACTGTTGGGATCCTTGGTCCTGTCCAGGCTAAGGATATTTTTGTGACGATTGGTCATTGATGGTAAGGTGTCATTGGATCAGGTGTCTTGATACCTGTTAGGCAGCAAATTCAATCTGAAGGGAGAAGGGAAACAGGGCATTATGGGTAAGGGAAGGAGCATGGAGCTCAGAGCCATAGCTAGAAAATGCGGCCATGTCAGATCCGATGTGGATCTGAAGACCTACAATTTGAAGACAAATGAAGTAGAACTACTCAGAGGGAACGTTATGGTGAGTACATAACTTCTTTTTCTATGCTAACAACACTAGATTGAGATAATATACTATTAACCTTTGCAGATGACTTATCTATACTTGTGCCAAAGACTCTACAAAGGCATCTCAATTACCTTTTTAATTGACTCGGATAAAATTGTTTAGATTAACTCTAAAAATATAATTTATGTTTGTTTTTGTTTGCTTGTTTTTTCTTGTGCACTTTACAAGTATGCAAATGATAACATTAAAGATCCATTAAACTGTATAATAACACATGATGTTATGTGGTCCTATCTCGCCTACATTCTTTACTCACGGGTTTGGAGCCGAGAATCGGCTCCGACTCGGCCAACTTATTTCTCTAGCACGAAGTCTCTAATTGGCTGGGCTAACCCGGTATCCCAAGATGCACCTCGCCCTAGCCCCAGATCTCATTTGCCGCTCGTAGAGTTAGGATGTGGTCTCGCTTGGCTGTGGCTAAGTACCCTTTTTCAAAAATTTCATAAGTCTTTAGCAGTCTGTTTCTCGTAAAAAGCTATTTTAATAGCTAGTTTTTCATTGTGAGTGTACTGTGTAAGCGAGTAGTGTTTTTTTTTTGCGGTATCCCTCTGTTTTGGTGGGCTAGGCCCATTTAAATTAGAGGACCTAGCCCTCTCCTGTGTTGTTTTTGTGTAAACTTGTGTTTTGTTTGGTCGGTAGTTAGATTTCCTTGCTGCACCAAAGAAACGTTTAAATTAGAGTTTCCTTGGTTGTTTGTAGTTGTTTTTTCCCGCCTTCCTCTTGTGTCTGTCGTTGTCGTTTGTGTGGGTGCTGTGAACTACTATGTCTAAAGAGGAGAAAGAGCATAAACCCTCTGGGTTTAAAAAATGCTCAAAATGTGGCTACAAGAAGTCCATTACAGATGGGCATTCTATCTGTATTTATTGTCTTGGTGCTATTCACCTGCAAGAGTCCTGCAGTTTTTGCCACGCTTTTAGCCTGAGGGTACTGCAGGAAAAAAAAAATATGTTGATTTTGAAGGGCCTGGATACACCTTCTTTTGAGGAGTCCTTAGACTCTTCTTCTAGTACTAAGTCTAAGACTTCCAAGGCCAAGAAAAGATCTCCAGCTCCTTCTGTCTCATCAGAGCCCCCGGAGAAGGTTTCGAAAGTGGATACTGCCTCCTCAGCTCCATTGTCCTTGGGGCCGCAGGAGGTATCTGTTGTACTGGAGTCGACCTTGGCCCCGATATTATTGGAGCCTGTTCGGAGCCGGTCACCCAGTGTTAGGCCTGAGTCTCCGCGTAGGAGATCCCAATCTCCTTCTATTTCCTCCAAATCCTCTAGGCTGTCTGATTTGCATGTGGATAGGGTGGTCCAGAGGCTCCTGCAGTCGCCGGTGTTAGCAAAATTGTTCTCAGCTCTGGCCCAGTCGGCTCCGGAGCCAGTCCCTATTCTTGTACCGATGATTCCTCCTCCGAGCACCCCTGTGTCATCGGAGCCAGAGTGCTCCACGCCGAGTGATGTTCTCGTGTTGGCTCCGATACCCCTTGCGAGTTTATCATAGCCGACGTCTGCTCCAACCATGTCAGTTCCGTCCTCTGGTTTCGGTACTCGGGTTTCCTCAGTCGGACCCGAGGGGGATACCTCGGGACTCTTGTCGGTTCTGAGCCTCCCTCTCAGTGCATCGGCTCGGGGAACCCCGACTTCGGTTGTGGTCTCGGAGACAGGTCGGTCCTCAGATTTGGGGGGACCTGCCTTCGAGGCCATGAGGAGCGCACTGGCCAGATTGTCAGTTACATCACCCGGATTGGTCACTCCTTCCCCCCTACACCCCGGCTAGAGCCTCTGACACAACACCCCTGTCCGTGGATGGTGGAGCCTGAAGGTCTGAGGATACCCCCCCATGAGCGGTCCCCAACTTTCTGAGGGCCCCTCAGTGTCGGTGCCTGAGGAGCCCCCTAGAAAGAAGTTGTGCAAGAGGAAGCACATAGACTCCCAGGACAAGTCCCTCACTTCTGATACCGACCTTGAGGAGTCAGAGGGGTCCCCTAAGTCATCCTCCAATGATGTCTCTTTCTCCGACATCCTGGAGATCTTGAGGCAGAGAGGCGACTGGCCCTCCAAGACCCCCTCTGAGGAGGAGTCAGTATTCCTCAAGGCCTTCGGAGCTCAACCCTCCGCCTCCTGGGTGTCTCCACCCTTCGATGAACTCCTGGATTTGATTTGTCGAAGGGTGTTGGAGACCCCTGATTCCTTGGAACCGGTGCCCAGACGTCCAAATAAGTTTCTTTCTGCCCCCTGGGGAAAGAGTTCCTGACCAAAGGGGTTTCCGTAGATGCCTTGGTGGTGACGGCAGCCACTCAGCAGGAAGTTGCAGAGGCTTCTTCTTCCATCCATCCTCCTAACAAGGAGTCCAGGAGTATGGACCGGTACGGGAAGTGTACCCTGTCTTCAGCGACCTTTACTTTGCAGTCGCTGAATTATCTTTGTCATTTTACTCGGCTCCAGAGAGATCTCCTTAAGGAGCTAGGAGACACTCTGATGGGTAACATGCCTGAGGTGGTAGCACAGGCTGTTAATGCCCAGTTGTCTACCCTTGGTTCCATTGTCAACTCGTCCATGAGGCTCATATCCTATGCAGCCGAAGGGGCGAGTAGGGCAGCTAGCTCAGGTGTAGCTCTCAGAAGGCAAGCCTGGATGCGCCTGTGTCATTTCATGGAGGCCTTTAAGTCTTCCTTCACTGACTCCCCCTTTGTTGGGTCCTCACTCTTCGGGACCAAAGTGAAAGACACCCTCACCAGATGCGAACAGGAGGGGAAGACCCTATCTGCCGTAGGGGCCCGTTTCTCTCTTCCTTCTAGGCCTTACCCCAAGGCTCAGAGAGGAGGGAAAATGTGGTTCAAGAAGTCACGGAAGTCTTTCCCTGCCGCTCAAGATGAATCCCCCACCAAAGGCAGAGGAGGGGGAAATTATTCTGGAAGACACCGTCCTAGAGGCAGAGGAGGCCCCTGCAACTCGGGAGACCGTGATTCCTTTCGCAGGTCTTCCTTTCAGCGTTCCTGAGGCATTGCCCGACTGTGCTATTCTGGAGCCAGTCAGGGGCCAAATTTTGTTGCATCCGGAAGCCTGGGAAAGCATCACCCAGGATCGTTGGGTGCTTCGAATAGTTACCGGAGGTTACACTATCCCCTTTTTATCAACACCCCCTCCAGTCAAAAGAATCCCGGACGTTCCACCCAGTCAATGGGATCAAGCAGCACTAGACGTTCCAAAGCTGCTAGAAAAAGGAGTCATCCAACCAGTCCCCTCAGACAATATCGGATCAGGAACTTACTCAAGACTCTTTTTGGTGCCGAAAGAACCGGGGACCTGAGGCCCATTCTGGATCTCAGCCGATTGAATCACTATGTTCTGAAGTCCAAGTTCCCAATGGTCACTCTTCAGTCCATTTTTCCCTTGCTGGAAAAAGGAGTATGGATGTGCTCCATCGATCTCAAGGATGCCTACTACCACATCAAGATGGACAAGGCATCCAGGAGTCACTTACGCTTCCAGCTGGGAGCCAGTCACTTCCAGTTTCGTGCCCTGCCCTTTGGTCTCACCACAGCCCCCAGGGTGTTTACCAAGTGTTTGGCAGTGGTGACGGCTCACCTGAGACGTCGGGGATTCCAGGTGTTTCCATATCTGGACGACTGGCTTCTCACCGCCCCCACCAGGCATCTCCTCATTCAAGCCAGGGAGGCTACCATTACACTTTGTCAACAACTAGGAATTACCTTGAACTGGGAAAAGTCTGCCTTGCTGCCCCCACAGCGTGTTGTTTTTATAGGCGCAGAGCCAGACTCTATTCAAATGTGGGCCTTTCTGCCACAAGAGAGGATAAAGTGCTACAGTCTCAGATTCACGCATTGTTGCCCCTCAAGAGAGTTCAGGCCAGGTTAGTTCTCCAGCTCCTGGAATCCATGGCTGCCACCATCATGCTGGTGCCTCTAGCCAGGTTACACATGCGGATCCTACAGTGGCTCCTTTCGGCCCAATGGTCCTTTCAGAAACTTCCTCTTTCCCACTTGATACTTCTCATGGAACGGTGCAAACAGGACCTCCGCTGGTGGCTATGTTCCACCAATCTGGACAAGGGGATGAGCTTGATCCCTATGTCTCCAGTGGCCACAGTGACCACGGACTCCTCCCAGATGGGGTGGGAGGGCACTATCTTGGCAGGACGGTCCAAGGCACATGGCATGATCACGAGGTACACCTGCACATCAATGTTCTAGAGATCAGAGCGGTGTTACTAGCGTTGTGGGCACTCCAAAGCTCTCTTCCTCTGGGAACAATCGCAATTCACTCAGACAGCATGTCCATGGTGTGGTACCTGAACAAGCAGGAGAGGACCAAGTCTTATCCCCTCTGCAGAGAGGCCATGCGAGTGTGGCATTGGGCAGTGTCTTCCCAACAGTTTTTAGTGGCAACGCACATTCCAGGAAAGACCAATGTGATAGCGGACAGGCTGAGCAGAGCTATTCTGATGCCTTACGATTGGTCCCTGAACAACCAAGTGGCGGTTCAAATTTTCAACAGGTGGGGTCAGCCTTGCTGCGATCTCTTTGCCAGCCCTCTCAATGCCAAATGCAGCAAGTACTTCACACTGATCCCCCACAGGGGGAGTCTCCCAGGGACGCTCTAGTCCACGATTGGCCCTCCGGTCTGATCTATGCTCCACACTGGCCTCGACAAGTATTTTTCCCCTTTCTTCAGCAGTACGCAGTGGACGGTCCTTGGACCCTGGACCCAGTGCCAGACCTACTGATTCACATGTCAGGACAGCTCCATCCCTCCTTGCGAACC
Organism: Protopterus annectens; assembly: GCF_019279795.1. Classification (NCBI taxonomy): domain Eukaryota; kingdom Metazoa; phylum Chordata; order Ceratodontiformes; family Protopteridae; genus Protopterus; species Protopterus annectens. The sequence goes on from NC_056741.1 coordinate 1,477,965,394, forward strand.
CTCAGGTTGACAGCCTGGTTGCTCCACTTCCATCACTAGTTAGACGACATTCCTTTTCACCTGAGGTGGTACACATCTGTCTTTGTCTCATAAGTCTTCCACCAGAAGGATTTATTCCAGCAAATGGAAGAGATTCTCCATTTGGGCTCAGGCCCAAGGTTTGGACCCCTTCAGCCCCAATTCCATCGGTCTTAGATTTTTTAGCCGTGCTTTTCCGACAAGGCTCCGCACCTGCTACCATTAGGGTGCAGCTGGCTGCAATTTCCAATTTTCATACATCTTACGAGCCTTATAAACTTTGTAAGGCCTTCCTGAAAGGCACCTGGTTACTTCGCCCTCCGGTTTCAGAACCTGTCATGCCATGGGATCTAAACCTTGTGTTACATGCCATCACTTCACCGCCCTTTGAACCAGCTGCCACCTGTGAATTAAAATTTCTATCTTGGAAGACGGCTTTCCTAATAGCCATTACATCAGCCAGAAGAGTATCAGAGATTCAAGCTTTGTCCATTAAACCTCCGTATTTGACCTTTCATAAGGAGTTTCCCTGAGACTTAACCTGTCCTTCCTTCCGAAGGTGTCATCCACCGTTAATCTTCATCAGTCTATTGAGTTACCAGTGTTCTTTCCAAACTTTTCCAATAAGGCAGAGTTTAGATTTCACCAGTTGGATGTGCACAGACAACTAAGATTCTACTTACACAGGACTAAGCATATTAGGAAGTCTGATCAACTGTTTGTGTCCTTCTCAGAAAACAGAACAGGTTGTCCTATTTCCAAGAGCACAATTTCTAAATGGATCAAAGATTGTATTTCCTTTATCTATTCATCAGCAGGCAGAAATTTACCCTTTCCCATCAAAGCGCACTCCACCAGGGCAGTGTCTACATCAATAGCTTACTATGCCAGGCTTTCATTGGATGATATTTGTGCTGCGGCCACCTGGGCCTCTCCGCACACCTTTATTACTCATTACAAGCTGGACGTGGCTTCTAGGGGCCGGGCTTCCTTTGGTTCCACAGTTCTCAGGAGTATTTTCCGATGAGCCGCCCAGGATAGAGGTGCTGGGGACGCTGTCCTGTGAGTAAAGAATGTAGGCAAGATAGGACCACGTAACATCAGGTAGTTATGTACTCACCATAACGATCGATGTATGTGGTCCATCTCGCCTCACATTCTTACGTACCCTCCCACCTGCCCCCTTCCTATAGGATTTGGAGGGAAATTGGCTCTGAGAACCCTTCAATGTCAGTTGTTTTTTCTTTCCTATCTGGCTGGAGCTCCTTCCAGTGGCAGTTGTGTGTGGGGTGTGACTGGAATGGCTGCAAACTAGATCTGGGGCTAGGGCTAGGTGCATCTTGGGATACCGGGTTAGCCCAGCCAATTAGAGACTTCGTGCTAGGGAAATAAGTTGGCCAAGTCGGAGCCGATTCTCGGCTCCGAACCCGTGATAAAGAATGTGAGGCGAGATGGACCACATACATCGATCATTATGGTGAGTACATAACTACCTGTTCAACACTACAATTATTTTAGAATCAGGTTTTGTTTAACATTGCCATTTATATGCCATGCATAAACAGCTACAGATCACGTATTTCCATAGCTTAAACTGTCTTACAAGCTTTCAAATCTACTAGCAGAAGTATCTCTTAACCTCTTAGCTCATGAAAACTGGACAAAGCCTGAAATAATAGGGGGGGGTCAAATGCCCACACATATTGCTGAATTTCAAATCTTGCTCTTATAAAGTTAGAAACTTACTTCAATAACAGATTTTGAGTTACCAAGGATATCAAGTCAGACATGCAAACATTATTATTTCATGGTTTCAGTACTCAATGCTTTTCAAGAAAACCACACATTTTATCAGGAAAAGACAAAAAATATAAGGCAACAATCAGGACGTTTTGTGAAAATCTGAACTCTTGAGAGGTATTGTCTACTAACACCAGGATCTAGTAGGGAGATAAGAATTAACTTATTAGTTCCTGCTTACCCCTTGCAAAAATAAATGCACAAATAAATAAATATCCTTGTATTTTAAAATCATATAAATAAGGATGCCACCATAGGTTCATAGGTGTGTACTAGGCTATTGGCCCTGGGGCCTTTACAAGTGTAGCCCATAGGATTACCCTGGCATCGTGCCACCTGACCTTAATTCTCAGTGCCTCTGTCGAGTTAAGCTACTGGAGTGATCGCTGGGGTGAATTTTCTATTTCCCATCCACTCATCAAGATTTCTCTTGACGAGGGCCAGTGAGGTGCTCTGCTTGACATGTATGGGAAGTCTGTTCCATAGCATAGGCATTCTCTGGGTTATGAACGTATCCCTCCTGCATGTTCTGTTGATTGTGGTAATGAGGTTGAAGTCCCTGGAGTGTGTGGTGCAGAGGGATTGGGGTTTCTTCAGATGGCTTTATAAGTCAAACAGAGATCTCCTCTAAGTAGGCGATATGAGACCGAGAATAGTTGGAGTTTTTTAAGTCTGTCCGTATAGGACAAATGTTTAAGGCCTAGGATCCTCTTTGTGAGGTACTTTTGTGGCCTCTCCAGTTGTTGCAGGTGTTTGGTGAGGTACATGCCAAATGGGGCATTGTACTCAATGATTGGCCTAATTAGGGAAGAGTGGAGGGGAGACAATGACCTCTTTCTTCCTGGATGCAAAACCTTTAGTGATGAGATGTGCCACATAGAATGACTTTCTGACCACAGTGGCAATGTGGTGGTCAAAAGAGAGGCTGGTGTCAACCTGTGTTCCCAGATCTCTTATAATGACTCCTGTGTTCAGTGGACTACCATCGATGTGGTACTTCATGGGAAACAGGTTTTTCCCAAAGAGGATGATGACCCATTTTTTGGCTTTGAGCTTAAGACCATGGTTCTGACACCAGTCGTTGGTCTCAGTGAGGCCTTTCTGTAGGATGTCAGCATCACTCGGGGGGTAATAATAGCTCCCAACTTGCAATTGTCTGCGAACTTTGTCAGCCAGAGTCCCTTCGTGTTGGCCTGGACTTCAGAGAAGTCGATACCAAACAGGAGAGGACCCAGGACTGAACCCTGTGGGACTCCACTTGTGATTGGTTGGCAGTCTGACTTGGAGTCAGCTGCTTTCACACTGTGGGTTCTACCTGTGAGCCAGTTTGGAGTTGATGCCTAGCTTAGTAAGTTTTTCTATGATTCCCGAGTGGGGAATGGTATCAAAGGCCTTGGCAGATCAAGGTAGGCTATATGAACCACCTTACCTTCATCCACAGCTCTGGTGACTGACTCAGAGAAGTTGACCAAGTTGAGCAGACATGCTCTACCCTTCACAAAACCAAACTGTGTGGGATCCAGAGTTTGAAGATTCCCTATATCCTTGTTTATTAGGTCCACGATGATGCGTTCCACTTTATCTATCACTAATTTTAACCTATATACTAATAAAATTCTCAAAAATCTGATCTGCCTCTTGAAATTCATTGTCTGAATCTGTACAGTGTGAGTTGGGCTATCACACATTCAGACAAAAGCTCAAAATGACTACCTTATTAATAACTATCACTGTAACTATGCTAGAGAATAATGTATAGGTCCATTCCCTTCCTTAATTTCACCCACATTTTAATTTAAATATCCCTTTCACACTTGACAGTAGGTACTGAGATAATTTATCTCCATAGCACTCTTAGTGCTTCATAGGGTCATAGGTAAGTACTAGGCTATCGGCCCTGGGGCCTATACAACCCCAGCCAAAAAGGTACCCTGGCTTTTGCCACCCAAGAAAACTATTTTCCTGTGCCACTGTCGAGCAGGGCCACAGAGGTGATCCCTGGGGTGAATTTCCTATTTCCCATCCAATCATCAAGATTTTTCTTGAAGAGTGCTAATGAGGAGCTTTGTTTGATATAGATAGGTAGTTTATTCCAGAGTATGGGAAGTCTCTGGGACAGGAATCTATCCCTCCAGCATGTTCTGTTTATTGTGGTGACAAGGTTTAGGTCCCTAGAGCGTGTAGCTCGGAGGGATTGGGATTTCTTTAAGTGGAGCATGCCCAACAGCTCTGGGTTTGACATAGCTTTGTATGTTAGGCAGAGATCACCTCTGAGTAGGCGATATGCGACGGAGTAAAGCTGGAGTTTTTTGAGACGGTCTGTGTAGGGCATCTGTTTGAGGCCGGTAATCCTCTTTGTGAGGTATTTTCTGCGGCCTTTGCAGTTGTTTTCGATGTCTTGTGAGATACATACCAAAAGGGGCATTGTACTCTATAATAGGTCTAATGAGTGATGAGTAGAGGGGAACAGTGACCTCTTTTTTTCTGGATGAGAAACCTTTTGTGATGAGGTGTGCCACGTAGAAGGATTTCCTGACTACTGTGGCAATGTGATTATCAAAGGAGAGACTACTGTCCACCTTTGTCCCAAGGTCTGTTATCACACTTTCGATGTTAAGTATACTACCGCCTATGTTGTAGTTCATGGGTACAGAGTTTTTACCAAAGGGGATGACAGTGCACTTTTTGGCATTGAGCTTGAGGCCATGGCTTTGACACCAGGCATCTTTCTCAGTGAGGCCCTTTTGTAGGATGTCCACATCGTTAGGAGTTTCGATTATGGCTCCTAGTTTGCAGTCATCTGCAAGCTTTGTTAGCCAAAGACCTTCTGTGTTAGCCTGTACTTCAGAGAAGTAGATACCAAACAGGAGAGGACCCAGGACTGAACCCTGTGGTACTCCACTTGTCACTGGTCTGAAGTCGGATTTGGAGTCTGCTACTTTCACAGTGTGGGTTCTGTCAGTGAGCCAGTTGGCAACCCATCTTGTGACATAGGGATTTATACCTAGTTTAGTGACTTTATCTAGAATTCCAGAGTGGGGGATGGTGTCGAAAGCCTTGGCAAGATCTAGATAGGCTGTGTGAACCACCTTACCCTTGTCTACGGCTTTGGTGACTGCTTCAAAGTAGTCTATCAGGTTTAGGAGACATGATCTGCCTTTTACAAACCCGAACTGGGTGGGATCCAGAGTTTGGAGATTACCAATGTCTTTGTTTATAAGTTCCATGATGATACGTTCCATGGCCTTGCAGACCAGGCTCATCAGGCTAATGGCGCGGTAGTTCCTGGGGTCCGTGGTGGATCCCCCCTACTACCACTGTGCTTTGTAGCATTAGTGATTAGAGACATATAAAGAATCCAATGGAGCAAAATCTCATTAATGACTCATTTGCTTGTCTCTGAATTGAATACTTCAGCTGTGTTAAGTATTTCCCCTATCAGGCTTCACAATGCTGTTGCACAGACACCTACACACTTATACACACACACACACACACACACACACACACACACACACACACACACACAAATAAAGTCACAAGCTCCCCCCCAAGACACACACAAATAAACACATGCCTAATTAACCTGCTGTGATGCTAACAGACCTACTGCCACAATAGACAGCAATGGACATACACTGTAAAACTACTATGTTCAGTTTTTTACTGCTATGCTCCAAAATAACATGAATGAGTTGCCTTGCAGTTGCTCTACCTCACTATTTTGGTTTTTATGTAGGGCTCCAGGCCAGTGTACAGAACTAATTTACATTAACAGTGTCCCTGGACTACCATATTTTCATGTAGTATTATCCAGCAGACCATTTTAGCACTAGGTTCCAGAAATTTCTTATCTGATATTGTCAATTTTTCATCTCATCCTCACAAATGGGTTATGGATCCGATCATTGGATCTGACTCTGCCACTAAGCTCGTGGCAACCAAAGAAGCTCTTGGATAACTTTGTTACCCATAATGCATCTATCCCTGTTCCTTCAGATCTTGTTTGCCATTTCGCGAAGGTGTGGTGCTTCCACTGAGCTCTTGGATTGTCAGGTCATATTGCTTAAATTACTGTTTCCTATATTTTTTAGCCTTTTAATTTTTATATTTAATTCTTTTTTCTCCCATTGTGCTTGGAGTTTCACCTTTCCATTAGTAACCATTTTTTTATTAGGTTACTTCTTTCTGTCTCTCCTCGTCTCTTCCTCCATCTCTGTAACCGATTTTATTATGGTACTTTCCTTCCCTCCTATACCTTTTAGGTAACCTTAACTAGTATTGTTAGTAGCTCTTCCTTCCTCGTCCTTGCTGTGTCTTTTGCTTCTATTTCCTTTTCTTGTGTCTGGCTTCAGCAAATTATGTTGGACAAACACGACAAGCCTGCTGGCTTTAAAAAGTGCACAAAATGCATGCATAAAAGAGGCCATTTGTGCTACTCCAGTAAAGTTGTCCACTTCAGAATCAAAGTTCACTCAGTCTAGTTCCAGCTTCTTCCCTTTCTGTACCAGACTAACTCTTGCCACTACTTATCTCCTTCCCTCTCTGCTGTATGGTGCCCCTCTGCTTACTAATTTATCCTCCTCACTATCCTCCAAACTAGAAGTATGTTACAATAAAATCTGCAGATTTGCTACCGAAGCCAAATCTTCCTCTCATCACTGTTCCTCCCTTCACTCATTAAACTGGCTTGAACTCCATAACCAACTTGACTTTCTGCAAATCACGACTGCCTATAGACTACTATTCCAACCTTCCAAGTGCCCTGCACTATCCAATATCCTACAACCATATACTCCCCATAGAACACTTAGATCTACCCATCAAAACCTAATCAACATCCACAAACTCAAGCACCCAGCTTGTCAACTTCTGCTTTCCTTCACCTTAGCCAAACAATGGAGTGCTCTTCCTTCCACTCTTAGGACCTGCGATAACCTCAAAAACTTTAAAACTCTTCATTCTCACCTTTACTCAAACAGGAAATGCAACTGTACTCTTCACCCTATACCTCTCAAGGTCTCCTCCACTTTTACTTCTGGCTAACCTCTCACCTAGCTAACCTTGCTCATTTGTATTACGTATAAATAACTTTACTGTAAAATCTGGCGTCAAGGCCATTTGCTGCCTGTCCTTTACACCTAAACAAAATTGTAATTGTTTGTTTCTTTACGAATGCTACCTGTTTATTTGTTGGTAATGCAAAGATTTTTAGTAATTATTCCTGTAACTATGTATTGTTGGAGCTTTTCTCCCCGGGCCTCCACTGAAAACGGGCTCCTCGAGCCCAGTGGACCCCGGTCATCAAACTGGAATAAGTATATAAATAAATAAATCTAGTGATAAGGGCAAGAAGAGACCTTCTTCAGCTCTGTCAAATACCTCGGGGCCGAAGACCAAAACTTCTAAACATACTGAAAAATACCTGTCGGGACCATCTGCGGTGGCTACTACCAAGCTGGATCTGGTATCTTTAGCTCTGGAACTGTTTAGTAAGGATGGGCCAGATCTGTTAGTATTAGATCCAAAGAAGAGCCCATGTAAACTAGTTACAACTCTCCCATGAACTAGGTACTCTGCAACATTTGATCCCTTTTGTCCAGAGTGCCATCACCTTTTCTGTCCAGGCCAAAATCCCTGTCTGCTCCTCTTCTCATTCAGCCAGGAGCCTTACTGAAGATGATGTGGAGTGTTTGCTGCAGAAGATTCTGTGGAGCATGATATTACTAAGTTACCCTCGACCCTGACCCACTCGGTTCCAGGGCTTCTTAAGTCTTCTGCCCCCCCCCCCCAATCTGGATGGTCATCTGACTTCAGAGCAAGTTTCAGAGCCCTCTGATCCAATACGCCTGGTTCCCTTTAGGTCCGATCTGAGAACATCTTTTTCGGATCAGGTCTTTGCTCTGAGATCTTAAGCTTTCTCAGAGCCAGAGAGCTCCTGGAGCCATTGTGACCTTGATGAATAAAACAAGCTGTAAATAAATATACAAAAACAAAAAGAACTTAATTGAGAAAACCACTTTATGACACAACAGCAAAGCTTTCAGGTAAGAACCCTTCTTCAGTGCATAACATACAACTACAAACCACAATTGGTTTATATACAGGTCAAAATCACATGACGAGCAGTCCAATGGTCATATGACAAAAACTTAAAAAAATATATTTTCAAATAACATTTTCATACATAATATAATAAAATAAAGTAATGTAAAAATACATAAAATCAATAAAATATTCAACGCAGTTTAGTATGTTGTAACCTAATAAGAACAGGTTTTAATGTAACCACATCATTCAAACCTGGGGGGTGGTCTGAAGCCAACCTAAGCATCCATTCATACTCTTTAGTTTCAAGTATGTTATTGATGTCCCCACCTCTAGGAGTCAACCTTACAGTATCGATAACCTTAAACTGAAACCTATGTTCCATCCCACATTCAGCTATATGCTTATATAATGCATTTGTATCAATAGATCTTCTAATTTCTGACTTATGTTCAATAATTCTATCTTTTAATTTTCTAGTTGTTTTCCCTATATAAAATGAGGGACACTTGATACAAGTAGCCATATAAACCACAGAAGTTGTAACACAAGTTGCTAATAAATCAAAACAATATAATTTGTCAGTTACAGGATGTCTAAACTGGTGACTGCCTGCACCAAAAATATCCACACAACAAGTACAATTCATGCACCTATAAGTGCCTGGTTTAACAGCAATAGGACTTGAAAAAGAGTGGAAATCTTTATAACACAGTCTCTGTTTTAACGTTTTCATATTTCTATAAGAAAAATAAGGTCTTTCATCCAAAACATTCTTAACATCCGTGGATGCCATCAGAATTGTCCAATTTTTCTGTATGATTTGTCTAACTAAATGTGTCTTAACATTAAAGGAAGTAATATATCTGGTCACTACCTTTTGTTGTACATTATTACCAGTTTCAATATTTCCATCTAAATAGATTGGTTTTAGTGTAGTTTTTCTATCTGCTATTACTTTAGTTTTCAAGTCAGATAACAACTTTTCATCGTAGCCACTAAGTAAAAATTCATTGAACATTTCATCCAATTGAATACTGAAATTAGTATCATCAGTATTCAACCTACTGACTCTGTTAAATTGAGAAATCACTACACCTTTGAACACATGTGGAGCATGCATACTGGTAGAATGTAAATATCTACCAGAATATACTTCCTTCTTATAGATACTAGTATGAATAGAACCATCTACAAGTTTTAGTCTAACATCCAGAAATACAATCATGTTATCCGAGACATCCATCTTAAATTTCAAGAATTCAGTTGTTCCATTTAAATATTGTATAAATTCATCAAGTTGAGTTAGGGATCCATTCCATATCATAAAACAGTCATCCACAAAACGCTGATAAAAGCTAACAAACTTAATGAAGAGATTCCTATCACTACAAACATATGTCCTCTCCCATTGATGCAGGACCAGGTTAGCATAGGTATTCGCCACCGAAGTACCCATAGCTACACCAGTAAGTTGTAAATATAATTGTTCATCAAACAAAAAAATATTGTTAGTTAAGACCAAGTCCAGAAGGGAACAAAGATTTTCAACTTTATGTGCTAGTAGACATGTTTGTGAAGTCAGAAACTCTCTAACGGATTCAGTCCCATATTCATTTGGTATTACAGTAAACAGGGAAACAATATCTAGAGTAACAAAAAAGACTTCACCCTGTATCAATTTACCATTACTTAGATTATTAGACCATTGTCGGAGTTTCAATAAAAAATCAGTAGTATCTTTTAAAACATTTTCACATTTCAGTAAGTAAGGTTGTAACTGTTTCTGTAAGTAAATGGAGATTGGCTCAGTAAGCCACTCTCCTCCAGACACAATAGGTCTCATTGGGGGATCTATCATAGATTTATGAATTTTAGGAAGGCCATATAGGCATGGAATTACCGGACAAGGTACAGTAAAAAAATTAAATAAATCCAAATCAATGTCACCATTAATCTGTAAATCATAAATAACCATATTAATATAACTAATACACTTCTTCACATCAGTAGGCAAAATACATTTAAATGCCTTAGCATCATTAAGTATGGTTAAAATAGAGCATACATATTATGGTCTGTCCATAAGGACCACCACACCCCCTTTATCGGCTTGTTTAATGATTATATTATTATTACATTGCAGTGATTTTAAAGCCATATGCTCTTCATAAGATAAATTAAAACGTTTAAATATCAGGCAGTCAGAATACATCTTTCTCAACTCCATTTCACAAATATCATGAAAAGCAGTCAGTACGAGTATGCTAGTAGGTACAAAAGTACTACGTCGCTTACAACAATTTTCTGTAGCACATGAATTGCCAAATAAAACTTTTAAATTGACATTTCTTACGAACTGTTTAAGATCAGTAAGTGCACTGACTAGATCATCACTAGCCATAGGTATATAGTTAAGGCCTTTCTTTAACAGAGAATAATGAGCCGCTTCCAAAGCAAAGGTAGATAAATTTAAAATACCTTCAACTCTGCTTGCCCTGTCCTAAAGGGCTATCATTTTTCCGTTTGGCTGGAGTTACCACTTTGTTAATTACCATCTTCCTTTTTGGTGTAGTTCGCTCACATACCGCCTCAGGCTGATTCAATTGAAAACGCTTTTGCAAGAAGTGTAGAGTGAGTTGTTGAGTTCTTTTGAGTGAACGCGCTCCAGATTCCCCATCTTGTATGTCCTTCTCCTCCACATGCGTGCGTGTGTTAGCCACAATCGCAGCTGACGTCACCGCAGAAGGCGTATCCTCAGGTTCACCAATTAGCATAGTAGATAATGCCGGTTCCTGTTCAGATGAATTAGCTGGGAGCGTCTCACTAAAATTATCCAAAGTGTCCAAAGGTGTTTTCCTATTACTAGAATTCACATTATTTTGTGAATTAGAGTCAGTCTTTGGCCAAGAAAAGATATGACCTTTGCGAAAATCATTTATATCACATACTAGCTTCCTTTTCTTAGTTATTTCTAAGCGATCATCTAAGGCACGTACTCTATCAATCATTTGTTCGTAGATGGCAACATTTGTAGAAAAGACAGGCATATTCATGATTTCATTCTCCAATGCCATTATTTCATCTTTTAGCTCATTCTCAATATTGATAAAGAATTCATTCATAAGTGTCATATAATCCAAACTCAACTTAATGTTAAGTTGTTGCCAGCGTTTCAGCAACAACGGATATGTATTCCCATACGAGGGCATCTTAAGTATTCTTAAGCCTCGTGGAACAATACCTCTATCCAGATAGGCAGAAAAACTGAAACGCTGCCATTGTAGGCGTTTAAAAACACCCACTTTCCTTTCAAAAAATTGTATCTTCTTATTGAAATCAACATTATTCTCATGTTTTAGTCCATCAGCATTCTCCACATTAAAGCATGCTGTAGTAACAAACTGCATCAATGGGTTGGTCTCATTAACTATGAGAGACCTTACTGAGTTAACAGCTTTTGTTGGTTCCATGTTAACCTCAGGAAATGGACTGCAAAACGACCTTCTAGGTATTCCCAAGCCACAGCAAAATACGTAGATGAATAAAACAAGTTGTAAATAAAAACCACTTGGCACAACAGGACCCGGAAGCACGTAAACAAAGGCTTTCAAAATAAGCAGATGAAGAAATCAAACAGCTGCTAGGTCTCCAAAAAGATCCTTTAATATAACAAGGCAAAGTAAAAATCCACAATATCTTCCAAGCGCTTTCACTCGACCACTTGCGAGCTTTTTCAAGGCAAAATACATTGCTGGAAGTTCATTCACATTAAATACTTCCAGAATCATCACATGACTTCCTGTGAACCTTTCCCAACAGGAAAATCACCATATAAGGAAATTCTAAAATGCATTCTTATTATCATTAAAAATAATTAATTTTCTAAAAATCTTGGCAACTAGATACCATATTAAACATAAAATCAAATCAAACTGTTAAAATGTGGCAAAAAACAATTCTGCAAAATATTTTTATAATCACAAATAAATGCAGTGACCCCTTTACCCTCGGGGGTAAAATCAAAACTCCAAATTGAAACCTAGAGTTACTGAATAGCATTGTAAAACATTTCTTTCCTAAATGGATGGAACATAGGTTTCAGTTTAGGGTTATCGATACTGTAAGGTTGACTCCTAGAGGTGGGGACATCAATAACATACTTGAAACTAAAGAGTATGAATGGATGCTTAGGTTGGCTTCAGACCACCCCCCAGGTTTGAATGATGTGGTTACATTAAAACCTGTTCTTATTAGGTTACAACGTACTAAACTGCGTTGAATATTTTATTGATTTTATGTATTTTTACATTACTTTATTTTATTATATTATGTATGAAAAATGTTATTTGAAAATATATTTTTTTAAGTTTTTGTCATATGACCATTGGACTGCTGGTCATGTGATTTTGACCTGTATATAAACCAATTGTGGTTTGTAGTTGTATGTTATGCACTGAAGAAGGGTTCTTACCTGAAAGCTTTGCTGTTGTGTCATAAAGTGGTTTTCTCAATAAGTTCTTTTTGCCATAGTGACCTTCGCAGTCCTCGAGAGCATTAGACTCCCAGGTTGTTGGAGCATTCAGTGCATGTCGGGGCCCCTGCACAGGTAAACTCGGTTCCAGCTTCTAACCAGGGTGAGCTGTCTTCAGGTTTGGAAGAGGCTTCATCTTGCAAGCATGTCTTGTCAGGGCCAGACTCCTCTTTCACTCAGGAGAAGTCAGCCTTTGGGGCCTTGGAGAGGATGATAGCTGCCACTGCAACTAAAAGAGTATCTCCCCCTTCAGATCCTCAGTCTTGTCCGGATTCCTTGTGCACTTCTTCTGACCAGGATGTTCCACTGGGACAAAGAGACCTTAAGCACCAGGATACCCCAGTGTGGTGCCCCTGTCTCTTCAGATACCTCCCCACAGTCTCCCACTGAGGAGGTTCCTCAGAAGAGACTTTGTAAGAGGAAACATTTAGACTCCACCAAGGAGTCTGCCACTGAAGACATCAACCTCGATGAAGGAGAAGGATCCCCACAGTCACCTCTTGATGATGTATCCTATGGGGAGAGTCTAGAAATACTGAAGCATAGAGTCAACCGGCAGTCAAGTAATCCTTCTCCTGAGGAGTCTATGTACCTGGCAGCTTTTGGTTTTCACCCATCTTCCTCCTGGGTGACTCAGCTTACCGATGAGCTCATAGCTATGATCTCTCGGTGCGTGTGGGACACCCCAGATTCCATCAAGCCCATTCCCTGGAGACCAGATAAGATAATTATAGCTCTATCACATAAAGCCTTCTGGACTAAGGGTGTGCAGTAGATGCCATGGTTGTGGCAGCAGCAACCAGAAAGGAACTCTCGGAGGAGAGCTGTACTATCCACCCTCCTAATAAAGATTCTGCAATGATGGATAGATGTTGGAAGCATGTTTTCTCTTCAGCGTCATATGCTTTGTGATCACTGAATATCTTTCCCATTTTACTAAGTTACAAAGGGAGCTGATTAAGGAGTTATCAGATACCCTTGAAGGAGCAGTAGCTGAGGGGGTATGACAAACGCTAGCTCTCCAGCTAGTGACTCTACACTCTATAGCTAACTCTTCCATGTGGCATATTGCACATAGCTGAAGGAACATGTAGGGTGGCGGGTTCCGGCATCTCCATGAGGAAACATGTCTGGATGTGCCTATATGACTTTGTGGAGCCCTTTAAGTCTTTCTTTGTCAGCTCCCCATTTGATGGTTCGTCTCTATTTGGGCCTAAAATTAAAGATACCCTTTCCAGGTGTGAGAAGGAAGGTAGGACTGTCTGCTGTGGGCATACGTTTTTCCACACCCCAGAGACTTTATTCAAAAGGTCAAAGAGGAAGCGTTAAGATGTGGTTCAAGATATCTCAGCGTTCTTACCAGGACACACATGGATATTTTTCCCTAGAGGCAGAGGGGGGAATAATAATAATGGAAGATGCTGCCCATGTGGCAGAGGAGGCTCACAGAACCAGGGTTCCCGAGAACCCTTTTTCAGGAAACCGTTCCAGTGCTCCTGAAAGGAGGCTTGGTTGTCCACCTCTGGAGGCAATTGGGGGTCGACTATCACTGCACTGTTGAGACTGGCAAAACATAACTTTCAGTCTGTGGGTACAGAGGATTATATCCAGAGATTATCAGATCCCCTTCAATCAATCACCTCCCATTATCAATAGAATTCCAGACGTTCCACCCATTAAGAGGGAGCAGGCAGTTGTTCACATTCAGAAACTGCTAGAAAAGTCATCCTAGAGATCCCCCCAGACTAGAGAGGATTCAGAACTTACTCAAGGTTCTTTTTAGTTCCAAAGAAAACAGGAGACTCAAGGCCAGTTCTGGATTTCAGCAAACAAAGCAAGTCAGTTTGATGGAACAAGTTCCAATTGGTCACAGTTCAGTCCATACTTCCATTTCTGGAGAAGGATGATTGGATGTGCTCAGTAGATCTTCAGGATGTGTACTACTGTGTAAAGATGGACAGGCACTCCAGAAGGTAATTCCACTTCCATTTGGGAGCCACTCTTTTCCAGTTCAGAGGACTGCCCTTTTGTCTCACATCAACCCCCAGAGTGTTCACCAGATGTATGGCAGTGGTTGCGGCTCACCTGAGATGACAAGGAATCCGGGTGTTTCCTTATTTAGATAACTGGCTCACCTCTGCTCTGAGCAGGCAGATACTGTTAAACATATGGGACTCAGTTCTTCAAATTTGTACAGCATTAGGTATCACAATAAACTATCAAAAATCACATCTGGGACCTGTACAAACCTTGGAATTCATTGGAGCAGTTTTGGATACTGCACAGATGATTGCCAGACTTCCAATACTGAAAGTAGTAACAATCAGGCAACAGATAAACAGGTTGCTTTGAAATGGGAAGGTAGCTGCTTATCATGTTCTTCAAGCTTTAGGGTCGATGGCTGTGGAGATAACTGTTAGCCAGATTCCACATGAGGATACAACAGTGGCTTTTAGCTGCCCAATGGTCAATTGTTCATCATTCCCTGTCTCACCAGATTCTGGTAACAAAAACATGCAAAAGATAACTCTTATGGTGGATGCAGTCAGAACAATTGTTACAAGGTCGGCCCTTTGTTCCCCCACAGCCGCAAGCCATGGTAAACACGGATGCCTCCCAGATAGCTTGGGAGGGGCATTATCTGTGGAGGATGGTCAAATGAACCTGGTCTGCAGATGAGGCAAATCTACACATCAGTGTCCTGGAGATGAGAACAGTGCTTCTGGTGTTGTCACCATTCCAAGCTGCTCTTCCTCTGGAGACAGTTGCAATTCAATCAGACATGTCAGTGGTCTGGTACATAAACAAGCAAGAGGGAGCCAGATCTTACCCGCTATGTTGAGAAGCCCTCAGAGAGTGGCAATGGGCAGGCTCATCAAATTGCTTTCTCATAGCAATGCATATTTCTGGGAAGTCTAGTGTGATAGTGGACAAGTTGAGCAGATCCATTCTCATGCCTCATGAGTGGTTCCTCATCCAAAAGGTAGCGGAGGACATCTTCTGCAGATGGGGCAGCCTTGCTGCAACCCCCCCCCCAAATAACAAATACAGCAACTACTTTGCCCTGATCCCGAGATGCTGTCACGATTGGACCCCCCCCCCCCATCTACTTTATGACATTCCCCCATTCCCCTTAATCCCAAAATTCATTCAGAAAGCAAGCAGGTTGAAGAGAACAGTAATCCTCATTGCCCATTCTGGCGTTGCTAAATTTGTTTTCCTCTTTCTCTGGCCTTATCTTCAGAAGAAAACCCTGGATTCTGGAAAGCTTTCCAGAGCTGCTGTCACATCTGACAGGAATGACTCATCCAAATCTTCACGATCTCAAGCTGACGGTTTAGTTTCTCCACTTCCATTAACTGCCAGGCAACCCATGCTCTCCTCAACAGTCGGACATATTTTGTTATCATCTCATAAATCATCCACCCAAAAACTTTACAAAAGTAAATGGAAGAGATTTGTAATTTGGGTGCAACAGCGTAATATTGATCCTATTACACCCCGTGTTCACTTTGTCTTAGATATTCTGGCTCAGCTTTCTAATTGTGGAACATCTGCCTCTATGGTTAAAGTTCAGTTAGCGGATATTTCAGTTTTTTATGTTGGAGAGTATAACCTGTTGCTAATTTCCTACAAACTTTGCAAAGCCTTTTTTAAAAGGGACTCTGTTGTTAAGACCACCTCACAGTAATCCCTCTCTCACAGGGGACCTCAATTTAGTGCTACATTTTATTGTTCAACCATCATTTGAACCTGTATCATTCAATGATATTAACTTTCTCTCATGGAAAACTATATTTCTAGTGGCAATTACATCTGTAAGAAGAATTTCAGAGATCCAAGCTTTATGTTCACAATCTCCATATTTGATTTTCCATAAAGAGAGAGGCTCTCTGTGTACAAGCCCCTCCTTTCTTCCTAGAGATGTTTCTCAAACCAATATCAATCAAACCATCCATTTGCCTGTCTTGTTCCCTAACTTCAGCAACAAGGGTGAATATATTGTACACTTGCTGGATGTGCATAGACAGTTATGATTTTACCTACATAGAACCAACGAGTTTTGTAAGAGAAACCAGTTGTTCATTGCTTTTGCAGGCCCTAAAAATGTTTACCAGACTCCAACATTACTATATCAAGATGGCTTTCCAATTGCATTTCCTTTCTTTACACCTCAAAGGGTATAAATCTTCCAAAGCCTATTTGGGCTCATTCCACTAGGGCCATGGCCTTGTCTGCTGTTTTTCAAAATAACGTTTTCATGGACGACATTTATACAGTGACCACTTGATCTAACCATCATACCTTTATCTGTCACTACAAGTTGGAATTGGTCACGTAGGGAAAGACCTCATTTGGCTCACTGGTTCTGAGGAACATGCTCCCTTGAGTCTGCCCAGGATATAGGAAGCTGGGGACTCTGTCCCATTTATGAGGATGAGATGAAAAAATTGACAATATCAGATAAAGAAGTTATGTACTCACCATAACGTTCCATCTGTATTGTCGATGTTTTCATTTCTCCTTACATCCCCTCCCTCCAAACCCCAGCCTTGGTTGAACGAGAAGCTTCTGTATTATAGGACATGTTGTTTATCCTTATCACTGCAGAACTGGCATCTTCAACCATCTTTCACTTTTTGGTTTTATTACTGTGTTTCTTGCTAGTGTGAATTATTGCAAGCAAGATCTGATGAAACAGAGAGAAGATGCATTGTGGGTAAGGTGAGCTGTCTAAGAGTTTCTTTGGTAGCCAGAAGCTTAGTAATGGCCGAGTCAGATCCGATGATCAGATCTGTAACCTATTTGTGAGGAGAGATGAAAAAAAATCAACAATACAGATAAAATGTTATGGTGAGTACATAACTTATTTTTCACTGTAGTGCTGCAGTGGTCTTTGAATCCCTTATCTTACTGTACCGACCATCTTGGCAGTAATATGATTATGCAGTATGCTATATGATTCCAAATACTTTGCATTACAAAAGATAAAAGATACACACAACATTTCACAGCCATGAAGTAATCTTTGTACCCCTGCACCACCTTACCAATGCTTGCTGTGTTTAACTCTAACCCTGCCCCAATACAAATCTTGAAGGTTTTCTTATCAGAATCAATTTGTTACACTACTACCACATAAGACAGCTGGACACACGCACACACACACATACACAACACTAAATCTTACTCTCTCTCTCTATACACACACACACACACACACATATATATATATATATATATATATATAATATATAATATATACATTTGTGTGTGTGTGTGTGTATATATATATGTATTAATAATATAAATGTATGGGCCTACTTTAAAACGGTTGAATACCAAAATGTCAACACAAGTAACACTAAAAATAATTGGAAAAAAAAGCATATTGGCAGCGTAATGCACATTCCCTGAGGAGTAACTCCACATCCCGTTACTTATATATTCTAACTCCAATACATATATTTATATTTATATTTATATTTATATATATATATATAAATGTATATATATATATATATATATATATATATATATATATATATATATATAAAGAGAGAGATGCAGTCTGATGTTGTCAGTTTTCATTCTCTCAACTAATGTGTTTGGATTCGATCCTTGAATCCTACTCGGCAATTACTTTAGCCCGTGGCCACCAAAAAAGCTCTTAAGCTCCTTCCTTACCAATAGTGCACCAACCCCTAACATACTCCAGATCTCGTTTGCTGCTTTCACAAATAGACATGGTTGCCTTCAGCTCACAAGCGATTCATTAAAACAATACGTTTTTCAATTTTTCTATTAGCTTATATTAGTTTCTCTCTTTTAATTCCCTAAATTCTCCCTTTTTGCACTTTGTGTAATCTATTTTACCATCATAGGTTCATAGGTTCATACTAGGCTATCTGCCCGAGGGCATTTACAAGCCTAGCCCATCGTTTTGTGGCTTACGCCACCCCTTTAGTATGGGGAACTATACCCATTATTTTGCTGTGCCTCTGTCGAGCAGTGACACTGAGGTAATCCCTGGGGTATATCTGCGATCTCCCATCCATTGGTCAAGATTTCTCTTGAACAAGGCCAGCGAGGTGCTCTGCCTCACATGTACCGGGATTTTGTTCCACAGCATAGGGAGTCTTTGGGTGATGAATCTATCCCTCCAGCACGTCCTATTAATAGCCGTGTCAAGGTTTAAGTCTCCCGCCCTTGTGGCTCTGATGGATCTAGATTTTTTGAGGTGAAGCATATTCATTAAATCTGGGTTTGACATGGCCTTGTATGTTAGGCAAAGGTCACCTCTGAGCAAGCGGTGGCGACTGAA
Organism: Protopterus annectens; assembly: GCF_019279795.1. Classification (NCBI taxonomy): domain Eukaryota; kingdom Metazoa; phylum Chordata; order Ceratodontiformes; family Protopteridae; genus Protopterus; species Protopterus annectens. The sequence continues at coordinate 1,477,984,119 of NC_056741.1, forward strand.
TAGAGCTGGAGTTCTTTCAGTCGGGCAGCATAGGACAGATTTTTGAGACCCTTTATCCTTTTGGTGAGGAACTTTTGTGGCCTCTCCAGCTGCTGCAAGTGTCGGGTCAGATACATTCCGAATGGGGCATTGTACTCAATCATTGGTCTGATGAGTGATGAGTAAAGGGAGACTATGACCTCCCTTGATCTAGATGAGAATCCCTTCATGATAAGGTGGGCAATGTAGAAGGTCTTCCTAACTACTTTAGCTACATGGGTGTCGAATGACAGACTACTATCAACCTGGGTCCCCAGGTCCTTGATAACTTCTTCTGTGCTCAGTGGATTGCCACCTATTTGGTAGCTAGGGGTAACCTTGTTTTTCCCGAAGGGTATGACTATGCATTTTTTGGCATTTAACTTTAGGCCGTGGCTCTGGCACCAGTTATCTGTTTCTGCGAGACCCTTCTGAAGGATATCTGTGTCAGATGTGTTTTCTACTATGGCGCCCAGTTTGCAGTCATCTGCAAACCTTGTCAGCCATAACCCTCCTGTGTTTGCTTGTACTTCGGAAAAGTAGATGCCAAACAAGAGTGGGCCCAGGACTGAGCCCTGTGGGACACCACTTGTGACAGGCTTTGAGTCTGACATGGCGCCAGCAACTCTGACCCTGTGGGTTCTGTCACTCAGCCAGTTTGCAACCCATCTTGTGATGTATGGGTTGACATTTAAGCTGATGAGTTTTTCAATGATGGTAGTTATTGTTATCTTTTCTGCCTTTACACTATCTTAGAATATTCTTCGTACTGTTGTTAGTATTTCTTTTTTTTCCCTTTACTATTTATATATATATATATATATATATATATATATATATGTATATATATACATATATATATATATATATATATATATATATATATATATATGTATGTGTGTATATATATATATATATATATATATATATATATATATACACACACACATATATATATATATATATACACACACACACACACACACACACACACACACACACACACACACACACACACACATATATATATATATATATATATATAGAGAGAGAGAGAGAGAGAGAGATTTCTTTCTTTCTTGTATGTTGTAGTTGAAGATGTCAGAAGAAAGCCGTTCTGTTTTTAAGAAGTGCCAAAAGTGCAGGCACAAGTTGCTTTTATCTGACAAGCATTCATAATGTGTTTATTGTCTGTGCCCAGATCACTTTAAAGTTGAATGCCAAATATGTAAAAACTTTATTCTACATGCCATTGTGGACAGAAAGAATAAACTCATTTTGAAGGGGTTATTCCTTAAATCTTTCTCTGAAGCTATTGCTGGAGCACAACCCTCCAAGTCTAAAACTAGAGAGACTTCCAGTAAGTCTCCTAAACCTTCAGGATCTTTGACACCTTCACCCATGGCGACCCCAATAAAAGAAATAAATCAGATACGAAGACTACTTTGATAATATCAGTGCTGGATCTGAATATGCTTTCCTTGGATCCAAGTGATTTGGTTCCAAGACCCTTGTCAAGAACTAGGTACTCACCCACTATTGATCCAGTACCTTCCAGAGTACCTTCTTCTGTTTTGGAATGCTAATCTAAGTCCCCATCCTTAGCTTCTTCTCGTTCTTCCAGAAGTCTGAAAGAAGGTAATGTGGACAGAATGATGAGGAGATTTCTGTCGGTGCAGGTACAGATGGGAGTTCTCCCATCTCCTACCCCTTTGGGCCAGGAAGCTTTCATTTGACTACTCCACTTCTCTTGGCTCCTTCTGTGATCCAGCTGTCTATTTCAGTGTCCCTGGATTTGGGTGTGCCAGAGCCATCTGGATCAGATCTGAATATATTTGTATCTTACATTATGAAGAAGTCTCTGAGCACCCTGCCTCCAAAGCTTTCAGAGCTGGATGGCTCTCTGAGCCATAGCATCCCTGTTGGATCCAAGATGTTAGAGCCGACTGCGAAGTTGTCGGCGCTGTCTCTGCCACTCTGAGCCTCTGCACTGGACAGCTTGGCTCCGCCCTCCGCCTCAAGTGGATTGCCCTTTGGACAGAGGGAGCTGATGGGCTGGAAGTGTGGCTTCTTGGCTCTTTCAGCTGATTCTCTCCAGGGGGCTTTCCCTTTGAGGTGGTGGAGTGAGTTTTCTCTGCCTCGGCAAGGCAGATGGTCTCTCCCTCTTCGGATCTTCCCTCTGCATCCCAGATGCCACAGGGACAGCCAGTTCAAACTCTTCAGGCTACCCAGCAAGGTATTACAATCCCCTAGGAAGAGGAATTGAAAGCGAAGGCACTCCCCTCAGGAGTCCTTCACCGAGGATACTAATTTCATTGGGGGGAAGGGTCCCCAAGATCACCACCTGAAGACATGTTATTCAGAGACATTATTGAGATCCTTAAGCAGAGGGGTGGTTGGTCTTCTGATAACCCTTCTTTCCACAGAGGAATCTGTATTCCTTGAGACCTTTAGTGTTGGCCTCTATACATCCTGGCTTACTGTGCCTGCCGATGAGCTCATTGACTTGATCGCTAGGTGGGAGTGGAAGGAACCTGACTCAGTTGAGCCAATCCCCAAAAGATCAGAATGGATTTTGGCTCCACCTGTAGGTAGGGAATTCTGGAGCAAGGGGGGGGGGTGTGCCCATAGATGCTATGGCCATGGCAGTGGCCACCAAGAAGGAACTTGCTGAGCAGAGTTCCTCTGTCCATCCCCCTAACAGGGAGTCTAGGGTGTTGGACAGATTTGGGAAGCATGTATATGCTTCAGTGACTTTTGCTCTTAGGTCGCCAAACTACTTGGCACACTTTGAGACTACATAGGGGTCTTGATAAAGGAACTTTCAAAATCCTTTTCTGGGACCACTATTGCTGAGACTCAGACTTCTGTGACCTTACAATCTATTTCTAATTCATACATTAGGCTTATCTTGCATGCAACTAAAGGTGCCTCAGTGACAGCGGGTTCAGGCATTTCCATAAGGAGGCAAGCCTGGATGTGCTTGTGTGATTTTGTGGAGCTCTTCAAGTCCTTGTTCATTAATGCACCCTTTGACGCAGTTCATTGTTTGGCCCTAAAGTTAAAGACACACTCTCTAGGTGTGAAAAGGATGGAAAGACCCTTTTTGCTGTGGGCGTACATTTTTCAACTCCTCAAACATCCTTTTCTAGGAATCAACAAAGTGTATTAAGGATATGGTTTAGAAAGTCCCGAGGTCCTTTACAAAACCGACTTGGAAATAGTTTCCCCAGAGTCAGAGGGGGCAACTCAAATGGAAGATGCTGCCCGTATGGCAGAGGGGGCCTGCAGAAACAGGAGTCCAGAGATTCCTTTTCCAATAGACCCTACCAGCGGTCCTGAAAGCATGACTGATTGTTCCCCTCTGGAGGCAACTGGGGGTTGATTATCCCTACACCAGAGAGTAGGCTAGACATTCCAAGAGATACATATGTGTAGAGAATTCTATCCAGAGGTTGTGTTATTCCTTTTTCCCTACCACCTCCTTCTTTATCAAACTTTTCCAATGTTCCATCAAGTCAGAGGAAGGCAGCAGCACTAGAAATTCAAAAGCTGCTAGAAAAAAAGAGACATCCAAGAGGTCCACCACACCCAACAGAATCCAGAACCTACTCAAGATTCTTTTTAGTGTGAAAGAAAACAGGGGACTGGAGACCAATTTTGGATCTCACCGATTTGAACAAATTGTTCCTCACACAAAGATTTGGATGGTCGTGGTTTAGTCCATTCTGCCGGTTTTGGGCAGGGATGACTTGATGTGCTTGATAGACCTTCAGGATGCATACTATCACATAAAAATGAACGGAAAATCCAGAAGGTATTTACACTTCCAGCTGGGAGCCAGTCACTACCAGTTCAGAGCACTGCCCTTTGGACTCACCACAGCCCCCAGGGTGTTCATCAAGTGCATCGCAGTGGTAGCATCTCACTTGAGACTGTTGGGATTCCAAATGTTTCCATACCTAGATGACTTGCTTGTTATTCCCCGACCAGGCACATGCTAATAAGAGCAAGAGATCTGGTATTCCAGACTTGCTCCCATCCAGGGATGACCATAAGTTACAACAGGTCTCACTTACAACCATCTCAAACATTGGAATTCATAGGAGTGTTTTTCAGCATGGTATCAATGACAGCTTCTCTTCTTCTCTCAAGAGTGCAAGCTATCAGATTCCAGGTCAGCAAAATAGCTCTCAGTACCAAAATTTCAGCCTGGCTGATTCTTCAAGCCTTGAGATCAGTGTCAGTGACCATAATTTTAGTTCCTCTAACAAGATTTCATATGAGAGTTCTTCAATGGATGCTAGCAACACAATGGTCAATTCGTTATCAGTGCATGCCAGCCCAAATAAGAATAGCTCAGGCATGCAAGAAACACCTTTGGTGGTGGATTCGATCAGATCAGGCCCTACAAGGTCATCCTTTTATTCTCCATCAGCCAAAAGCCATAGTGATCATGGACACATCCGAGATTTTGTGTGTGTGTGTGTGTGTGTGTGTGTGTGTGTGTGTGTGTGTGTGTGTGTGTGTGTGTGTGTGTGTGTGTGTGTGTGTGTATGTGTGTGTGTGTGTGTGTGTGTGTGTGTGCATGTGCGTGTGTGTGTGTGTGTATGTATGTATGTATGTGTGTATCAGTGTTTTGGAAATGAGATCAGTTCTCTTAGTATTGCAGGCCTTCCAAGACTCTCTCCCTTTCAGGACAGTTGTGATTCGGACAAGACACTATGCCAGTAGATTGGTACATCAAGAAAGAGGGAGGAACCAGGTCTTACCCCCTTGTGTCGAGAAGCCCTCAGAGTGTGGCAGTGGGCAATCTCATCCAACTGCTTTCTGATAGCAGCACACATTCTAGTCAAGACCAATGTGAGAGCAAAGAAATTGAGCAGGTCCGTTCTACTACTGCACAAGCAGTCTTTCAGCATAAAAGTGACAGAAATGATTTTCTGTCAATGCGGCCAGCATTGCTGCAAACTTTGGTTCTCTCCTAAAAAATAAGTGCAGCAGCTTCTTTACCCTTATCCCTCTACCAGGGGAATTACCAAGGGATGCTCTACTCCACGATTGCCCCCCCTGTTCTCCTCTATACCTACTCCCCAACTCCCCTAATTCCCAACTTTCTACAGAAAGTTACCCAGTTGAACAGCAAAGTCATCCTCATTGCACCTTACTGTCCTTGACAGATTTGGCTCCCCTTCCTTTGGCCTCATCTGCTTTACCCACCTTGGACTATGGATTTGATTCCAGGCCTCCTGTCTCACCTGACAGGCATGACTCCTCCAGATATCCCAAACCTCAATCTAACAGCATGGTTTCTCCAATTCCTTTGATAGCCAGACAACCAATGCTCTCTTCCCCTATCCATCATATACTTCTGTCTTCCCATATGGCTTCTGTGAGGCTGCCAGCACAGCTAACTGGAATTTTGTAAATAATCATATGTCATTTATAACATTTTAATATGGTATATAGGCTTGCCTTACAAATGTAAGAGAACTATATGTTATGTGGATATTAAACTACTGGTGCAGAAGTGTGTGTTGAACTGTATGTTATGTACTGAGCTTCAAGAATGTAACCACAGTGTACCCTGCTGGAAAAAAAGCAGAAATGTGTATAAAGTATTTACCTGTGCAGATGTGTGTTTTAATGGTAGAAGTTGGAACATACAGAGTTAACTTGCAAAACTTCAAGAAAATAAGTTAAAGGTGTTTTACGATGTGCTATAAAAGTTAGTTTCAAGGCAGCAAGGAGACAGGATGTCTAGAGCTAGGAGCTTCTTTCTTTTGTCTTGAAACAGAAATAATTACTAGGTTTAAAATGTAAAAGTGTTTAACTATTGTACGACTTCTAGTTCTAGGCAAATGTCTGAGAGATAGTGTACTTCTTACACAGAGATGTCAAAAATTCTGTTGGTATCTGTTAGCCTGGGAACTGAAGACAGGTGACAGATAGTGATGTCATCCAGCTGACCCAGCAGTAATGTTTTGATATTAGTTTGAGAACTCTGTCAGACGCTGTGCATTTTATATTTGTTTTTGGACCTGAAAACATTCATCTTCAGCACTTCTGCCTTACTAATAGTAAGTAACTAGGGAAAAGTATCTTTTAGATATAGATAGGAATATAGTAAAGATTAGTTTAGATGTTTCTGTATTTATTTGAGACTGTCCTGCAATGTTGTTTTAAAATATTTCCTGTGATTCTGAACTCTGTAGTCAGTGTGTTGAGTTATTACATATTGTTTTGTTCTTTTTTTATTTATTATTAAATATATTTAAACCTTTTAACTGTGGCTGATTTGTTTAGTAGAGATATTTACGCTCTCAGAGTACTTGCATATGTATTTGGTGATACTGTATAGGCCACTCCTAAATAGCCTTGGCTACACTTACCATTTGGATAATAGTAACATTACACAGTAAGATTGGGCACCCTTTGGTAAGGACCTTAAAAGTAGTTGATAAAAGCTGGCTGGTGGCAATGATAACTACCTTATAGTCTGGGCTGAAGGGGACATAGCTTGTAAACCTGTGCCAGCCTTCCCCAGGAGTGTCTGTGGGTTTTTATATAAGTCAGATCTCATAGTGTTTGTGTGTGTGTGTGTGTGTGTGTGTGTGTGTGTGTGTGTGTTTTAGCTACTTGGGCAGGAACACGAAGCACTGGTTGGACAGAGAGGGTGCTGGAGGTCTTAGCTTGGCCACTCAGCTGAGATCGTATCCCTGTAGCTCTGCCAGTTGGGGAGTCTTATTGGTGATCTGGAGAAAGAGAGAGAAACCAGCCGCAGACTGCCTGTGATCTCTGTGTGCTCTTAAGGGAAATTGTACTTTACTGTGTGTACTTGTCATCCTCCCAATGTATACGTCCCTCACTGGGGCTAGTGGTTAGGATTGAGGCTCTTTGATTACTGGACCAGTGCATGGGCATCACAGCTTCTACAAGAAAACTTTACAGAAGTAAATGGAAAAGGTTTGTTTTTAGGGTACATCAGAAACACATTGACCTCTTCTCAGCTCTTGAGTTTTTGGCACTGATTTTTAATGAGAGAGCTATCACCTTATTCAAAAAGTCAAAGAGGAAGCATTAAGATGTGGTTCAAGAAATTTCAGCATTCTTACCAGGACACACATAGATATTTTTCCCTAGAGGCAGAGGGAGGAATAATAATAATAATGGAAGATACTGCCCATGCGGCAGAGGAGGCTCACAGAACCACGGTTCCTGAGAACCCTTTTTCAGGAAATCCTTCCAGCGCTCCTGAAAGGAGGCCTGGTTGTCTACCTCTGGAGGCAATTGGGGGTTGACTATCATTGCACTGTTGAGAGTGGCAAAACATAACTTTCAATCTGTGGGTACAGAGGATTATATCCAGAGATTATCAGATCCCCTTCAGTCAATCACCTCCCTTTATCAATAGAATTCCAGATGTTCCACCCAATCAGAGGGAGCAGGCAGTTGTTCAAATTCAGAAACTGCTAGAAAAGTCATCCAAGAGGTCCCCCCAGACCAGAGAGGATTCAGAACTTACTCAAGGTTCTTTTTAGTTCCAAAGAAAACAGGGAACTGGAGACCAATTCTAGATCTCAGCAAACAAAACAAATCAGTTAGATGGAACAAGTTCCGATTGGTCACAGTTCAGTCCATACTTCCATTCCTGGAGAAGAATGATTGGATGTGCTCAGTAGATCTTCAGGATGTGTACTACTGTGTAAAGATGGACAGGCACGCCAGAAGATAATTACACTTCCATTTGGAAACCACTGTTTTCCAGTTCAGAGCACTGCCCTTTGGTCTCACAACAGTCCCCAGAGTGTTCACCAGGTTTATGGCAGTGGTTGCGGCTCACCTGAGATGACAAGAATTCCGGGTGTTTCCTTATTTAGATGACTGGCTCACCTCTGCTCTGACCAGGCAGATACTGTTAAACATATGGGACTCATTTCTTAAATTTGTACAGAATTAGGTATCAAAATAAACTACCAAAAATCACATCTGGAACCTGTACAATCTTTGGAATTCATTGGAGCAGTTTTGGACACTACTCAGATGATTGCCAGACTTTCAATATTGAAAGTATTAACAATCAGGCAACAGACAAACAAATTGCTTTGAAATGGGAAGGTAGATGCTCATCATGTTCTTCAAGCTTTAGGGTCGATGGCTGTGGTGATAGTTTTAGTCCAGTTAGCCAGATTCCACATGAGGATATGACAGTGGCTTTTAGCTGCCCAATGGTCATTTGTTCATCATTCCCTGTCTCATCAGATTCTGATAACAAAGGCATGCAAAAGATCCCTCTTATGGTGGATGCAGTCAGAACACTTGTTACAAGGTCGGCCCTTTGTTCCCCCACAGCCGCAAGCCATGGTAAACACAGATGCCGCCCAGATAGCTTGGGGGGGGGGTGGCATTATCTGTGGAGGATGGTCAAATGAACCTGGTCTGCAGATCTGGCAAATCTGCACAACAGTGTCCTGGAGATGAGAGCAGTGCTTCTGGCATTGTAAGCATTCCAAGCTACTCTTCCTCTGGAGATGGTTGCAATTCAGTTAGACAACATGTCAGTGGTCTTTTACGTAAACAAGCAAGAGGGAACCAGATCTTACCCTCTATGTTGAGAAGCCCTCAGAGTGTGTCAATGGGCGATCTCATCAAACTGCTTTCTCATAGCAATGCATATTTCGGGGAAGTCCATTGTGATAGTGGACAAGTTGAGTAGATCCATTCTCATGCCTCGTGAGTGATTCCTCAACCAAAAGTAGCTGAGGATATCTGCAGATGGGGCAGCCTTGCTGCAACCTCCCCCCCCAAACAAAAAATGCAGCAACTACTTTGCCTTGATTCTGAGATGTTCTCATTATTGGACCCCCCATCTACTTTATGCCTTTCCCCCATTCCCCTTAATCCCAAAATTCATTCAGAAAGCAAACAGGTTGAAGAGAACAGTAATCCTCATTGCCCCAGTCTGGCCTTTCCAAATTTGGTTTCCTCTTTCTCTCACCTCATCTTCAGAAGAAGCCGTGGATTCTGGAAAGCTTTCCAGAGCTGCTGTCACATCTGACAGGAATGACTCACCCAAATCTTCACAATCTCAAGCTGATGGTTTAGTTTCTCCGGTTCCATTAACTGCCAGACAACCCATGCTCTACTCAACAGTTGGACATATTTTGTTATCATCTTAAAAATCATCCACCCAGAAACTTTACAAATCTAAATGGAAGAGATTTGTAATTTGGGTTCAACAGCGTAATGATGATTCTATTACACCCTGCGTTCACTTTGTCTTAGATTTTCTGGCTCAGCTTTTTAATTGTGGAACGTCTGCCTCTATGGTTAAAGTTCAGTTAGCTGCTGTTTTAGTTTTTCATGTTGGAGAGGATAACTTGTTGCTAATTTCCCCACAAACTTTGCAAAACCTTTATTAAAAGGGACTCTGTTGTTAAGACCACCTCACAGGAATCCCTCCCCCACAGGGGACCTCAATTTAGTGCTACATTTTATTGTTCAACCTCCATTTGAACCTGCATCATTCTGTGATATTAACTTTCGCTCCTAGAAAACTATATTTCTAGTGGCAATTACATCTGCAAGAAGAATTTCAGAGATTCAAGCTTTATGTTCAAAAGCTCCATTTTCCATAAAGACAGAGTCTCTCTGTGTACAAACCCCTGCTCTCTTCCCAGAGTTGTTTCTCAAACCAATATCAATCAAACCATCCATTTGCCTGTCTTCTCCCCCAACTTCAGCAACAAGGGTGAATATATTGTACACTTGTTGGATGTGCATAGACAGTTATGATTTTACCTACATAGAACCAAAGAGTTTCGTAAGACAAACCAGCTGTTCATTGCTTTTGCAGGCCCTAAGAAAGGTTTACCAGTCTCCAAGGTTACCTTATCAAGATGACTTTTCAATTACATTTCCTTTCTTTACACCTCAAAGGGTATAAATCTTCCAAAGCCTGTTCGGGCTCATTCCACTAGGACCATGGCCTTGTCTGCTGTTTTTCAAACCAACGCTTTCATGGACGACATTTGTACAGTGACCACTTGATCTAACCATCATACCTTTATCTCTCACTACAAGTTGGACTTGGTCACATACGGAAAGGCCTCATTTGGCTCACTGGTTCTGAGGAAC